>NW_022436953.1:18987117-19000252 GCF_009761245.1 Sapajus apella
ATGGGGTTTCACCATGTTGGTCAGGCTGGTCTAGAACTCCTGACCTCAATTGATCCACCTGCCTCGACCTCCCAAAGTGCTGGGATTACAGGCGTGAGCCACTGTGCCCGGCTTGACTTTCATATCACTTTTAATTCCAAGGTTTGTTTTATAAGAGATTTTGAATAGCAAAATAGTTATTATGTACAACAAGTAAGATACTAACATCTCTTTAATTTTTAAATTTTCTTCACAACAATGTTTATGGCAGTATGATTATAATCTATTGTATTATGATCAATTTGTTCTTTTGGCTTTATCGTTCTGCTGAATAACTGGCAATAGCAGATCAGTTATAAAACAGACACATCTGTTATATGGCTTCTTATGGATGTACAACATGTTAAACTTCATCTTATATAAAAATGCAATCCTAGAAAATAGATTCATTTTCAAAATTTCTTAAGAAAATGCTATATATTTTTTCTTAATTTTCAGGTTGAATTTTTATCATTCTTAGTCACAAATGGTGGAAGGCAGTTCCAAATCTAAATTCATTTTACCATAATAATGACATTTTCCAACTGTCTCATAAATTTGCAACATTTGTTAAAAGGGAGACTAGTGGAGCAAAATGTGTCACTATTGCTGAAGAAAATGGGCCTGTGGTAATTAGTGTGCCATCTTCAGAGACAAAAATAGTGCTTGAAATTTAACATTATAATTGTACCAATTAGCAGTTATTGAGTGCTCACCATGTGCCAGCCTCTGTGCTGAACAGTACAAGTGCATCATCTCTTTAGTCTCAACCTTATGACTTAAAGATATTATTGCTGTTCCCATTTCATAGAGAGAAGGAAGGAGTGAAAGGTCTCAGTAATTAGATTATCATCCAATTGCTAGTAAGTACAACAGCTGGGATTTAAAACAGGTCCTCTAAGGTATAGGCATAGGGTAGGTACTGTTATTACATATAGATGAGAAAAATTGAGGCTTAGAGAGGTCTAAATAATTTGGGTAAGCTCAAACAGCTAAAAAGTGGAGAAACTGGTATTTAAAAGCAGGTTCTTCTCATTCCAGTGCCTCACTGTACTGCATGTCATCATTCATACTATATTCTTAAATACTTAAGTTGTAAGCATTTTATCTACCTCTTCCTTGTTCTGAGATAGAAGACAAAATTCAGGAAGTAATGCATCCAGTTGTTAATTGGCCAGAAGGAGGACAATTGTTAAGAATAGGGAGGAGGGCAGAAATTAGTTGCAGCAATAATCACAATTCACTCCATTGGATTATTTTAGGGCTATCACATTAAAGCAAGAGTGTTGCAGGGGAAATGATTTACTTTTCCTAAATCTCACAGTAAAAACATCTGCATTAGTCTCCTGAAGTCAGCAACACAGCTGTTTCAACAAGGCTTCTCTAACTAGTCTTCCACTAGGTGATCCAGAATAAATTTATTTGTGTAATTCTCTATTTGTAACTTTACTGATACACAATATTGTGCCTTAATTAGTTCCATTTTACCAGACTTGCTTTACAAACTATAGTGTTAAAGCCCTGGGCAAGAACAATGTTTTCTTCTTCTTTATATAGTTAATTTAGTAGACATTCAATTTTTAAAAAGTGATGGAAACACAAAGCTCAGAAAACAAACTAAAATTTTTAAATATGCTTTTGCATTCTACAAATTTAACAATTGAACAAAAGTATCAGTTACTGACTTTTTTTATTGTGAGTTTTGAGAATCGCAATAATTATAGTCCATGGAACTATATTCTTGGTCAAAGATTGTGAGTTTGGAGTATTTGTTAAATTATATTACTATGTGTGATATTGAGTATTCATTAATTCTATTTTGTAGACCTTTTACTTTTAAATATAAGGAAAAGGTGAGATGAGGAAAAGGAAGCTGTTCATTTTGTCTAACAATCACTTGTCATGTGAGATGCCATTTATATGCTGAGGAGAACTAATACAAATGGAGAAAAATGATAATACAAATCTTGGACAATTGTGTTCAAACACAAGGAGAAATTTACAATTTTTTCAAGACTATTTGTACATGACTATTGGAAGGGTTGATTGTTTATTTGTGTGTGTGTGTTGTCTGGGCAAGTTAGTGTGTGTGTTTTTACCAAAGACAAGAACCTGGTATCTTCTGTACTTAGTATCCCTTAGTATTAGAAATAATATCATGTTTGCATTTTGCATAGACATACTATTCAGATCTGTTACCCATTCTTATTGAGAGAGGCATTCTCTTTAACAGCAGCTTTATTTTTAATTATATAATTTTGAATGTATATTAAAGTGAATAATTTGACAATTTAGGTCACATTTGCTTTTTACTTTGAATATATATTTTTAAATGAATTCATTACTTCAAAATTATATAATCTACAAACTTAAACTATTACTTATTAACAGTACATTATTTCTATCCAATATCGTTACATGAATGTTCTCTTTTTAATAACAAAAACAAGGAATTAGAACAAAAATTTTAGATAATAAACTGTGATGGCAGTTTATTATTTAAGCTTCTGTTTAAATAAACTTTTGTTTAAATAATTTGGCTTGTCTTACTTTATCATCTATAAGGGAATTTTATGACTGTTGAATGACAGGACCACATCCAAAGAATAGTAGTTAGCATTTTAAGTGAATGCCAGAGAATCTTTAAGTATATCTATGAATAATGAAGCCATTCATTGTGTTCATGGATTTTGCCTTTCTTCAATAATATTATTTTCTTCTCATTTTAAGGCGTATTTAATTGCAGCACACATCCTATTTTAATATTTAATAATAATTTTATTAGCTGTGTAGAATGAGAAGGGCAAGAATTGCAATATCTAGTGCTGGTCATCAATTTTTTCTTATCATTACAATTACAAGGAGAGGCAAAAATATAAATTAGCTTAGTAGTTGGTTGGGACTTGCTAGTTTATTGGTTTTCGCTTGGGCAAAGCCCAGAATAGGCACAAGGAGAAAGAAACAAGTAACTGGGCATGCTGTCAAAGTCCTTGCACACAATTTCTGCAACTTACTAATCATTCCTCATTTTGAATAATAAACAGAGGCTTTGAACAAAATTATAATAAACACTGCCAATAGTAATTCCTTCTGGTTCCACAACAATTGACAGGGGATCCTGATGACTTAACCAAACTTAGTCTTGGCAGGTTTATGTTCCTTTAATTTCTATTAATGTATTTTGGCAACTTTTCATTGTCTTTTCTTAAATATTTTTACTGTTTCTCTCTTTTTTAGCTAAGGATTAAGTATCAGTTATTTTGAGTGGGAAACTTTGGCATAGCTATCATTGTAATAACACTTTTTAGTTAAGTAGCCTCTCTCACCTAAGGCCTTCAAAGTGCTTTTGAGTACACTGTATTAGACCTGCAGGATGGAGGTTAGCGGAAAAGTTATTTGTAAGCACCGTGCATTTAAAGCCTCTGTGGAAATATAACCAAGGCCATGGGGATAAAGTAATTTTAATCTTTAGTACTCTAGATATGGATATGTACATAATATGATTCCTAACTTTCAATGCCATTTGTTAAAAAAGGGAAGCAGATATTGTTGCATTTCATGTGCCTTTAAACCTATTTTAAGACAAATCATTTTTAACCCCCTCCAGCAACTGCTTCGAGAACGACAGCAGATGGCCAGCCGTCCCTTTGCTTCTGTTGATGTAGCACTGGAAGTGGGAGCTGAACAAACAGAGTTTCTGCAAGGGCCATTAGAGGTAGGAGCAGCAGTGCTGAAAGGGGACCACTATGCTTTGAATATTTATTATATTACTTCTCTAATCTACATCTGCTTGTGAAGCCAAACAGAGACTGATTATCTAGAGTTGACAAGATTCAGCTACATGTGTTATGCCATTTTCAAGTTACATAGTTTTAACAGTATGACATGAGCTGTAACAAAAGCCACTGGAGAATCTATTAGCCTAGGCAAGAATGACAGACTGCTCACCTGGCAGCCTTTCTCTGACAGATAAGAGCTGAAGGAATTTAAGATACAGGTATGATCAAAGAAACAAAGTGCCTCTATTTAGTCTTTGGAGTATGCACTGGCCCCTAGTTAACAATTCACATCTATCTTTATTAACAAAGTTTACTTAGAAAAGGTGGGTGGAGATGAGTTGCATTTTAATTTCATAGCTTCATTTTTGAATGTTGAAAAGTGAACGTTCCTCACGTATAAAATGAATGTTTTTATTTGTGGTTAATTGCTGTATTATTACATTCCTTTATTGCAAAGGCAGAAATAGAGTATGATCAAACAGAAATCATTATATGCAACTAAACATGGTATTAGAATCCAAGAATAATACACAAAGTGGTTTCTAAAAATAATAACCCCTAAAGAAGCAAAAGTCACAAATTCTGATTAATGACTATTCAAAGAATTATGATACATACTAATTTCATCATACGTTTATTACTTTAATTTACATCTTATATGTGGCAAGATATTTAAATAGAAAGATTAAGAAACTGTAGAATTGGCCGGGCGCGGTGGCTCACGCCTGTAATCCCAGCACTGTGGGAGGCCGAGGCGGGTGGATCACGAGGCCAAGAGATCGAGACCATCCTGGTCAACATGGTGAAACCCCGTCTCTACTAAAAATACAAAAAATTAGCTGGGCATGGTGGCGTGTGCCTGTAATCCCAGCGACTCAGGAGGCTGGGGCAGGAGAATTGCCTGGACCCGGGAGGCGTAGGTTGCGGTGAGCCAAAATCGCGCCATTGCACTCCAGCCTGGGTAACAAGAGCGAAACTCTGTCTCAAAACAAAACAAAACGAAACAAAACAAAAAACTGTAGAATTGAAACATTTTATTCTCTTTTTTAAAAATGGCATTATTTGCCTAATTTTATGTTGCCATTTTCAGATTTTATTTTTTGTCAAGGAAAATAGGGAGTAGAAAATAGGATCCTTCAAACACCTAGGTATAAATATAATTAATTCTGTCTGTAGTATTTTTGGTTATTCTGAAAAAAATAAGACAAAGTCACAACTCATGGATGCTACTCAAAGGGTCTGTTTTTAGAGAAAATGAAATATTGGTGTGCATGTTTTTATATGATTTTTAAGAAGTTTTTGTGTATTTGATTTTTTACTACTCTAGATCACAGGTTATCATGGAAACTTAGAACATTAGGAAATTTATGTGTATATCTTATATTTGTTGTAGAAAAAATTTACAAAACAGAGAATAATTAAATGAAAGTTACAGCAAGGGCTGTAATTTCATTTTGGTTCCTTGTTTCAAATAATTTTTGTAAAAAGTCTTTTGCAAACAGAAAACTTAAACTATTCTCAGACTATTATAAATTCTTTTTCCCCCATCCGTGTAAAATATTTTCAAATACTGCTAAAAATCGAGAAAGAAGGGAGAAAATGTAAGTAATGCACACATAGACCAACAAAGAAAAGATATAATCAAAGAACTAGAAAATTTACAAGCTTAAGGAGCAAATATGACACACACATGTGTCACCATAGTTTGTCAGTTGCATATTAATAATGTTCAATGATGTATTGTTAGGTGCCCATGTGTTCACAATCATATTTTCATGTTTTATTTTTTCCAAATTTTGTTTCCTTCTTTATCACTGTGAATTTTTAGCCTTAAATTTTATTTTGCAGAGTTAAAAAATGTCTACCCCTTCTTTTACTTCATATTTTCTGATATTCCCTCTTTCATTCTTTTATATCCAATTTCACTGTATCTTTTTGCTTTACACCTATGCTTTGTGGAAAAAACTGCTAGCTTTTTTATTTTTTCATTTACTCCATTAATCTTTTTAAGTGACATTAACACTGACGTTAACTACTGTTTACCAAGGCTTATTTCAGCTACCCTGTTTTGTGTGTGTGTGTGTGTGTGTGTGTGTGTGTGTGATTACTAGCTTTGCTTCCTTTTGGTTCTTTTTCCCAGCTTCTGTCCATAAACTGATTTTCATCTACTAAACAGAATACTACATGTTCTATTTTTATGTTTCTGATAGCTATCATTTCCTTATCAAGATTCATAGTGATTTTCCCTACCTATGTTTAAAGCGTATTAAAACATTCCTCCACTGACCATCTCAAATAAAATTAATACTTTAGCATGCTCTCAACTTCCTCTGTTTCTCCTTCCATATATTAATACTACCTGGAATTTGTATTCAGATCTCATGAATGAACTTCTTTCTTTATTATGGCCTATGTAAACAACAATGAACTTCCTTTGGTCTCCTTTACTTTTGATATCTAGTTGTTTGCTTATGCATTTCTTTTAGTTTTCGCTAAGATAAACTCTCCAAAATATTTTTTTCAAAGAGAAACTTTGGGGCCAGCATGATGTCTTGCATCTGTAATTCCAGCACTTTAGGAGGCCAAGGCAGGTGGATCATTTGAGGTTAGGAGTTCAAGACTTGCCCAGCCAACATGGTGAAACACTATCTCTACTAAAAATACAAAAATTAGCTGGCATGATGGCACATGCCTGTAATCCCAGTTACTCTGGAAACTGAGGAAGAAGAATTGCTTGAACTCAGGAGTTGGAGGTTGCAGTGAGCCAAGATTGCACCACTGCATACCAGCCTAGGCAACAGAGTAAAACTCCTTCTAAAAAAAAAAGAGAGAGAGAGAGAGATCATGTACGAGAGAAAATAACTTTGTATGGCATTCTCTTTGAGAATTTTAATGCCTACCAATATGTTTTTCTCAGATGTATATGGCAGTTTAATTGAATATAAAATTTTGTCTTAAGTCTGATGTCAGTTTGATTTTTTGTCCTTTGTAAATGATCTCCATTTTGTTTTTATAATTTTTCAGAATTTTCTCGTTTCTCAGTGTTCATACATGTTTCTCCAATGTGTCCATACACACACACACACACACACACACACACACACACACATATATGCATGCCCTTGTTTCTAATTTCTTCCCGAGTAATAAAAGATGCAAATAATTGGCATATTTGCTTGATCAGAAGTTGAGGTGGGGAGAAGTGAATCTTTAGGGTTATCCAGTCATCTGCTTCTATGGCTATGAGATTTCCTGTCATCAGTATATTAGTGAGGGTTCTATAGAGGGACAGAACTAATAGCAATAGGCCATCTGCAAGCTGAGGAGCAAGGAGTGCCAGTCCAAGTCCCAAAACTGAAGAATTTGGAGTCTAGTGTTTCAGGGGCAGAAGCACCCAGCATGGGAGAAAGATAGGCTGGGAGGCTAGGTCAGTCTAGTCTTTTCACATTTGTTTTTTTTTGTTTGTTTTTTCTGCCCGCTTTATATTCTAGCCCCACTGGCAGCTGACTAGATGCTGCCCACCCAGATTAAGGGTGAGTCTGCCTTTCCCAGCCCACTGACTCAAATGTTCATCTTCTTTGACAATATCCTCACAGACTCACCCAGGATTGATACATTGCATCCTTCAATCCGATCAGGGTGACACTCAGTCTCCAGCCTTAGGCTGCAACTTGACTGGTTCTGCTGCTTTCCTACCCCATAGCAGGTGGGATAGGTACCAATCTGTCCAGGACAATGTGGACTCTGGCCCATATTATCTCTATGTTTAAAATCAGGAGAGGGAACAAATGACTTATTCCGATTTGCTATTTGTGTTGTCTGTGGGGCCATTTGTGCAAGTGCTTGGTATAACATAAAGCATTATATTAATTGTTGGAATTCTTACTATATTTCATTTTTGACTCAGTTCTTTTAATAAGTGGCATGCCTCTATTTCTTTTGTATCACTTTTTTCAGATATTTAAATTGAGTATTTCACAGAAAAAAATAATTACATGTAAATTCTCATTTAGGAAAGGCCTTTATATTTGGGGATCAAGATATGGTTATTAATGTATGGTATTTTTATGGAAATAGCTTTATTGAAATATAGTACATATATCAATAGTTCATCCATTTCATATATACAATTCAGTGATTTTTGAAATATCCAAAGTTATGTAACCAACCACCACCAAAGTCAATTTTGGAACCTTTTATCACACCTGAAAGAAACCCTGTATCTTTTAGCAGTCCCCTACCCCACATTTTTCTTCAGCCCTCCCCACCCCATGTCCTAGCCCTAGGCAAGAATTAATCTACTATCTTTATAGATTTTACTGTTTCGGACATTTCATACAAATAAAACTATATACAATGTGATCTTTTGTGACTAACTTCTTTCACTTAGCCTAATGTTTTTAAAGTTGCTACACGTTGTAGCATGTGTTAGTGCTTCATTCATTCCTATTGTCAAATGACATTCCATTGTATGGATGTGGCAGTTTGTTTACACATTAATTAGTTGATGAATATTTGAGTTGTTTCTACTTTTTGGATACTATAAATGATGCCACTGTGAACATGTGCGTAAAAAATTGTATAAACATGTTTACATTTCTTTTGAGTATATGCCTAAGAATGGAATTGCTGGATTATATCATAACTTTTTGCCTTGTTGAAAAAGACTTTCTTTCTCCATTGAATAGCCTAGAGACCCTTGTTGAAAATCAGTTTACCATAAACATGAGTATTTGTTGCTGGACTCTCAATATTATTCTATCGATCTATTTATCTATTCTTATGACAGTATCACACTGTCCTAATGACTCTACCTTTGCAGCAAGTTTTGGAATCTAAAAGTGTGAGTCATCCAAATTTATTCTTTTTAAAGATTATTTTGGAGATTGAATTTGAACTTCCTAGGTCTTGGGAACAATCGAAATGTTTAAATTGAGTTTAAAAAATTATTTTTCAAAATGCCTTTACATACACTATCTCAATTTTATTTGAGTCTTAAGTCAATCCTATAAAAGAAGTCGAGCATATTTCATTATTTTTTCTATTTACCATTGAGGAAACTGAGGCTTTGAGAGCTTATGTCCTATGCTCAAAATCACAAATTCAGTCACCAGTAGAGCAAGAACTAGGGTTCAAATCTCATATTGGCCAAAGGGTTTCTTTCCCACACCATTCTTTATGTATGCTGGTTTTAGTTCAAACTGAGAATACATCTTAGACCCTAATATATCTATAGAATATTTTTTGTAAAGAAAAGAGTTTCTTAAAGCATAGAGTTACTTAAAGTTCATGTAGTATACTTTGATTCCAGGTGCTCAAATAGTCATAGGTTAACTGTGGATCTTAAGGAATAACTTTCCGTTGGAAAGTTATAGGCTGTCTTAGTATATTAGAGAATTCCAGCAGTTATCAACTGTAATCTAAATTGCTATAAGGAAGTCAAGGTGATTTACTAAACTGTAATAAACTCAGCACACAAGCTTTCTGTTATTTTATATTAGAAGTTTCGCATAAAAATAACTTTTGTAATTTTGCTATGCTAATAAAGTATCAGGGCTCTATAGAAAGAAAGTATTTTTAAGATGGTTTTATTTGGTAATGATCGTCAAGTACACTAATTAATAATTTTAAAGACAATGTGTACAGCATGATTAATTTTCACCAAACTAATAATTTCATTATTATTCTATGTATATATTTTAACTTCTTTACACGAGAATTTTCATTTTACAAATTTGTAATGTTTTGATTTTCTCCACATATAAAGAAAATTATAGCTTTGGAATGCTATAAAGTGGAGTTTTCAAAAAGACGTTGGACAAGTGAGACATATATATGAATTCAATCTCCCCTAACCTAGAAAAACAATAATCTAATTTGGAGTCTACTTTCTATGTGGTAGTTCTAACAGTGCTAATTTTGACATCGCACTGAAATTTGTTCCCTGTTTATTGGTACAGTTCAGCCTTACATCTTATGTAAGAAATCTCTCTCCCAAGGTGACAAACACATTGTTCAAGTCTAAGCCAGTCAAAGTGAAGCAGCTGTCATGTTAAGAGCATTGCTGGCCTCATTTCTGGAGCAGAATGAGCTCAGTCCTCTGCTCTTGGGTACCACCAATGGTTCCCCTAGTTCCTCATTCCTGTCCCACCATATTCATGGACAGTAGTTCCAGTGACTGACCTAAGCAGCTTATTTGCTTTTCCCCAGGTTTTTTTTTTCTTATAGCTGATTTGTGATATTTAATATTTTTAATTATCATTTACCATTAATATTCTGATTATGGTAATGAAAAGAATACATCCTCATTACAGATAAATATTACTACAGATAAAATACAAATTAAAATATTTAATTATTCCATCACCCATACATATTCAGCATGAGAACTTCTGTTATTTCCTTCAAATAAAATTTTCTTTTTGCATGTATGTATTTTTACAAAACTGGGAGCATATTTTATATGTGATTTTGCATTCTATTTTTTTCACTTCGTATTAGAATAAGAACACTTTTCACTTCTAGCTTTGATCCAAAAATACATTTTAATTATTTTGTGGCATATCATCATTTATTTGCCTATATTTTTCAATTAGCATTATTCTAGTTTCACACTATTATAAATAAGACTGTACTTAATTTTTGCATATAACTTTATCTTAATTTATGCAAACAAAACTACTGAATCAAAAGCTCTTAACTTTTAGGATCTTGAGGTACATTGCTTATTAACTTTCTAGAAATATCTCTGTTCATACTATATTTAGCAAAGTATGAGAATTCCTACTTTCCTGCGTCCTCGTCAAAAATGATTGTTAGCATTTTTACAGCTTTCTTAATTTGATACAGGAAATGTTTTCTTCTTTATTCTTTTAATCAAATTTTTATTGTTAGTGAAATTGAATATTTTTGCGTTGTCTGTAAATGTTTGTATTTTTCCTAGGTATTCATTTGTTGACCATTATTCTCTTATCCTTTTCTATTTTAATACCATTTATTGATGGTCATCTGATTATATAAGAAATATTACATTGATCCTAGGAAACTTAGAAATGATAGAATAGCTCCATCAATATCTTTCTTCATCCTTCTATTGGAACATCCATTGTCTTCTTACTTGTAGATCAAATACATATTAAGCATTTGTACATTACCTGCTATAAATGTTTTTCCTATTTGGCTGTTGATTTTAAATGTTATATTTTCTGTGTTTTTAATTAATCCACTTATTTGTGTCTTCTGGTAGTATTTTTCAGCCCTGCCTTTGCTTTCTTTCATCCTGAATTTGCTATTATTTTTCCCTCTTTAAAAAACAGTCCCTTTTTTCCTCAATGGATTTGCATATTATAAAATTCTGTTTTTTTCTTTTAGTGGTTACTCTTAGCATTTTAACTGGCATAGTCCAAGTCAAAAATTAACGAACATTTTTCTCTCTTCCCAAACAATGTAAGAACAATTAAAATCTTGCTTTCAATTTTCATTGTTTTAATTACCTTTGTTAAGTTCCATGAGTTTTGTCATCCCCTGAATTAAACATTATTGTTGTTGTTGTATTATATGATCAATATGTGTTTACATTTACTTGCATATTGTCTGTTTTCTTTGCTCACAGGTGCTCTTTGCCTTCAGAACTTCCTTTTAAAATGTTCCCACTTTCCTGTTCCATATGTTTAAGAAATCCCTTTAGCATCTGTCTTTTGATAATAAACTCTCTTAGTCTTCCTAGTCCCCTCTCCAGTTTCAGTATCCTCTTATCATTTACAATCTAAGAAATGTTTTTAAAATATACTTTATCAAGCATCTCGTTATCTTTTCACTGGGAGGGCCACACTCAAACATTGTGTTCATGTGAAAATTGTTCCAGTGCTGGTTTCTGATTTCCATTGTTGCTGTAGTAGATTCCTTCATATCCTCAGAGAATATGTTCCAAGAGCCCCGGTGGATGTCTGAAATATGGGATAGTACCAAATTGAGACATACATACCTATGATAAAGTATGATTTATAAATTAGGCACAATAAGAGATTAACAACAATAACTCATAAAAAATAGAATAATTTTATTCTATTTTAAACATGCTACTTTGCACTTTGGGGCCATTATTAAATAAAATAAGTGTACTTGAACACAAGTACTGCAATACCACAACAGCCTATGTGATAACTAAGACAGCTACGAAGTGTTTAATGGGCAAGTAGTTTATACAGTGTAGATGCAGGCCGAATATGCTAGACAATGAGATGATTGACATCTTGTTTCAAGTCAGAATTATGTGCAACTTAAAATGTATGAACTGGCCGGGCATGGTGGCTCACACCTGTAATCCCAGCATTTTGGGAGGCTGGGCGGAACATAAGGTCAGAATATCGAGACCATCCTTGCCATGGTGAAACCTCATCTCTACTAAAATACAAAAAATTAGCCAGGCATGGTGGGGCATACCTGTAGTCCCAGCTACTCAGGAGGCTGAGGTAGGGGAATCACTTGAATCTGGGAGATGGAGGTTGCAGTGAGCCGAGATTGTGCCACTGCACTCCAGCCTGGTGAAAGAGCAAGGCTCCATCTTAAAATATAAATAGAAATAAATAAAAATAAAATGTATAAACTTTTTTCCTGAAATTTTTCCATTTAATATTTTGACTATGGATAGCTGAAACCGTGGAAAGCGAACCCATGGATAAGGGGAGAACTACTGTACTAAAAACTTTCCATCTGTACAATTGTCTCTCCTTTATTAGAGAATGTAGCTTTTCTCTCCAATGCTTTCCGAATCTCTTTGTGTTTGGTGTTCAGCAATTTTAACACAATTTTGCAAAGCACACATTTATTTGTATTTAACCTACTTGGCATATTTTGTGCTTCCTATATTTGAGGATCCAAGTCTTTGGTTACTTCTAAAAATTCTTGAGTCATTATACCATTTGTATTTTCTTCTCCATTTCGTTTATTTCCCTTCTAAGACTGATTAGATGTGTGTTAAACCTTCTCTTTCTATCTTTGCAATCTCTTTATCTTTCTCTTTTGTTTCCTATCTCCTTCTCTTTGTGTTTCTTTCAGCTTATTTATTCCAAACATTGTTCCAATTCACTAATTATTTATTTAAATCAATGAAATCTGTTTTTGACCTGATTTCTACTATATCCATTTGGATTACTTTCAACAAATATTTTTTTTTCCATTGATTTATTTTATTGCATTTTAGGTTTGGGGATACATGTGAAGAACATGCAAGATTGTTGCATAGGCACACACGTGGCAGTGTGATTTGCTGCCTTCCTCCCCATCACCTACATCTGGCATCTCTCCCCTTGCTATCTCTCCCCAACTCCCCACCCCCA
>NW_022436953.1:19005252-19060751 GCF_009761245.1 Sapajus apella
GTGGTTTTTTCCAGTTCTGTGAAGAAGGTCATTGGTAGCTTGATGGGAATAGCGTTGAATCTGTAAATTACTTTGGGCAGTATGGCCATTTTTACAATATTGACTCTTCCTAACCATGAACATGAAATGTTTCTCCATCTGTTTGTGTCCTCTCTTATTTCGTTGAGCAGTGGCTTGTAGTTCTCATTGAAGAGGTCCTTTACATTTCTTGTTAGTTGTATTCCTAGGTATTTTATTCTCTTTGTGGCAATTGTCAACACATATTTTTTAAAGTTCGATTTTGTTCTTTTTAAAAATATGGAAGTTTTTGAAAGTCTCTTCTTACTAATTTTCATTACTTCATTTTTTATTCCAACCAAATTTTTTTATGTTGTATCTGATCATTTTAATATCTGAAATCCTTGGAAATCCAAGTCTGTTGATATTCCTGCTGACTTTCACTCATTATGACTGATTTCCTTGTGTGTTTGGTGATCTTTATGAGCTCCTAGTTGATATTACCTTGTGGTTTGCTAGTGACCTAAATACAAATGCTTCCCTCCATAGAGAATTGCTTCTGCCAAAAACCAAGGGCCTCTCCTTATACTGTAGTCACTTTTTCCAGGGTCTCTGGAATAGTGCAGGAATCTCAAATCCCATTTTCTTTTTCTTTTCTTTTCTTTTTTTTTTTTTTTTTGAGACATAGTCTTGCTCTGTCACCCAGGCTGGAGTGCAGTGGAACAATGTCAGCTCACTGCAACCTCTGGCTCCCGGGTTCAAGCAATTCTTCTGCCTCAGCCTCCTGAATAGCCGGGACTACAAGCATGCGCCACCATGCCTGGCTAATTTTTGTATTTTCAAACTCAGTTTTCGTACCACGTGAGTTGCTTATATTAGCTTTTACCCTCAGGGCTGTCATGTTTGATTGCTGCTCATTGCACCCTTTCTAGTTTCATCTGGTTTCCTTGGAGTATTCACTTATAGCTTAAATCTCAGAAATGCATTAAAAGGTATACTTCATTGGCTAGGCATAGTGGCTCACGCTTGTAATCCCAGCACTTTGGGAGGCCTAGGCAGGAGGATCCCTTAAGCTTAGGAGGTCAAAACCATCCTGGGCAGCATGGCAAAACTCCGTCTCTACAAAAAGTACCAAAGGAAAAAAGGAAAAGTAGCCTGGCATGGTGGCATGAATCTATGGTCCCAGCTACTCAGGAGACCGAGGTGGAAGAAGTGCATGAGCCAGGAGTTCGAGGCTTCAGTGAGCCGTGATTGTACACTGCACTCCAGCCTAGGTAACAGAGCAAGACTTTGTCTAAAAACAAACAAACAAAAAGAATACTTCATTATTAAGCATTTGGTTATTTCGAAGTGGGAGGGCCTGCTTTTGCTATCTATAGTTGTCCCCTGTGGCAACTCTATTTTACTGAACACAGGCTCTCTTTGGATTGCCATTCCTCTTCCTGTCCTTGGCTCATTATTTTCATTGTCACCAATTTGAGACTCAGTCTTTGGGCAAGTTGAAAGGGGTGGGAAGGGAGGTCCTCTTTACTTGTTGATGTGCTAGTGGCATAGAAATAGTCAAACCACTCATTTCCTACTGACCTTATTGTACTCCCCCAGTTTTGGGGAGAAGGAGGACTCAGACCATTAATTCTGCTTTTTTCTAAGCTTCTTGGAGACCAGAGAACCCAGATATAGTCTTTTAGGAACTATATTGAGTTTTCTCTTGGTACTCTCTCTAGACCAAGCATCTGTAAAATTCTTGCACTGTAACTTGATGCTGGGTCCTATCCACTTGGCCAGTCCAAAGGGGACAATGCAAGGCATGAGTTCCCTTTACCAAGAGCTTCTACAGGACCCAATCCCTAACTGCACGTACTTGCCCATAGGCCCCATGAGCCATTTGCCTTTTCAGCTGGTAGTAGACAGAAGGAAATTATAAGGCCATATCTTACCAAATTCTTCATAAAAATGATTTAGAAGATAATGATTTTTTTTATTTTAAGAAAATTATTTACAATAACTAAGAGAATTTTATAGGTACACCATTGGCTTGGAGTAAGGAAAGATCTAGTTTCCCAGTTGCATTTTGGAATTTTCATCTTTCTTTTAAAATTATAAAAAGATCATTCTCTTCAAAACCATTTAGCATACAATGTTTTGAAAAAACTTTTTGGGAATATCAGATTTGTAATTTTAATATAAATATGGGTTTCGTTATTGTTTGAGGCATGAAATAAGAATTAACGGTGCTTCTTCAATATTAACATGATATAAGAAGAACTATTAAAATAGTATGTATATAATGTATTACTGAAATTACTGGTTTTAAACCATGATTTTAGGTTAATATAATCAGAAGTTTAAGCATGAGAAAAGTCATTTGTTTACATTTTTAATAAATAATTTGATAAATGTCCTAGGTTAACTGTCCTTATGAAGTAAAATACAGCTAACATCTTTCATTCAGAATTCACTGAGTTCAAAGCTAAATACATTTACATTTATATTTATTGTATACATCCAAAATTAAAATTTTACAAATGAAAATTTTCATTGCGCTACTGAAATTTTGTTTTTATCTTATCTTAAATCATTTCAAATGAATATAAACTATGATGGAGAAAAATGTGAAGTTGAAAATGAACAACAACAACAAAAATCTGATTTCTCCTCGCTGTGTCTGACATAATAAATAGAAACATTTGGATGTACAAACGGCTTATGGCCCTGATCAACCTTATTCATACTGGCTGCCATTCAACAGAATAATGTATTATTTAAGATCATGGTCATATCACAGCTGAATCAATCTAGCATGAACTATTTTTATACAGCATCCTTGCAAGTAACAAATAGCTATATAAAGTAAGGCTATAATATCCTTTATTGGAAAGTTATAAATA
Organism: Sapajus apella; assembly: GCF_009761245.1. Lineage (NCBI taxonomy): Eukaryota > Metazoa > Chordata > Mammalia > Primates > Cebidae > Sapajus > Sapajus apella. The sequence continues at coordinate 19,008,138 of NW_022436953.1, forward strand.
CAGTTTAACAGTTCTTGGGAACAGTGTTATAGCTTTGGATAAATAAGACTGAATTGCCAGCACTGTCCCTCACCCTTCACTTATTCTCAGATAAATGAGGTAACATATTGAACCCACCAAAAATAACTGTGCTCAACAGAATGGGCAGCTTATATCTCCTGCACCCAGGAATATTCCACAATTTATGAAACACACTAGGGCAAATTTGAGTATTGTCAAACCCTTTGAATATTCATTCCTATGTATGTTACAATGTTAGCGTTTAAAATATTAACCCAAAACTAGCATTGACATCTTAATTAATACAACTTTCTCTGTAACAACAACCAGCTAGTCATAGTTTTGGCTCCTTTTTCTTTTTAGATTGTTTTGAAGCATTCATTGTATGTCTGGTAGTGTGCAGTACTTATTTCCTGGCTTTTGTTTAAATATTTTATTAGGCTGTGATTCCCTATGACAGTTATTTTTACACTAAATTTATGAATTTGTTTAACATATTTTTTGCTTATGTTTCACATAAAATCAGTTACTAACTTAACTTGTATTTCCTTCCTTCTGTTACATGTAGTAGTAGATAATCTCATCAGGTTTATATGCTCAATGGAATAACTGACTGTGAGAATCCTATAAAATGCTGTTAAGTCAAATAGAATCTTATGAAGTAAAATACCAGATATTGAAAATGTAAAACTAGATATTTTATATGTAGAATCTAAGAAACCAATAATGATATACTTTAGTTAAATAAACATTTTCGTGTGTTCCCATATTTTACTTAGAAAATAAAATAACAACTAGGTCAAAATTTAGAGTATTAAATATGCAAATTTGCTTCAACTCTTAATATAGATTTTTTTCATCAAAGGTCATAGTTCTTACATATTTCATACCAGAGACCTTTTCTTATATTTACCCTTGATAATTTTGTGTATGTTATTATATGCCTTGTTAAATTTGCTTTGTAAAGAAAGTCTCTGGATTTACCATTAATGGCATCTAAAAATGGGGCAGAAAGTTGGGTACAGTGGCACACATCTGTAGTACCAGCTACTTGTGGGGCTGAGGTGGGAGGGTCATATGAGGTCAGAAGTTCCAGCCCAGGCTGAACAATAGCAAGATTCTATTTATTTATTTTATTTATTTTTTTGAGATGGAGTCTTGCTCTGTCACCTTGGCTGGAGAGCAGTGGCACAATCTTGGCTCACTGCAACCTCCGCCTCCTGCGTTCAAGCAATTCTTCTGCCTCAGCCTCCCGAGTAGCTGGGATTATAGGCACACACCACCAGGCCTTGCTAATGTTCGTATTTTTACTAGAGACAGTGATTCACCATGTTAGCCAGGCTGGTCTCAAGCTTCTAACCGCAAGTGATCTACCTTCCTTCGCCTCCCAAATTTCTGGGATTACAGGTGTGAGCCACCACACCCAGACAATCTTATCTCTTTAAACACAGACACACACACACACACACACACACACACACACACACACACACACACACACAATGTTATAGAGCAAACTATCAAATATGTAAAATTTAGGTGCAATTCTTTTATGAAGGAATCTTCATTTTTTGATTCTTTACTCATCCCAGCACATCTTGGAAAATAAAAGTAATAACAGCTCAGTTTTATTTTTCCATATTTCAAACTGAAAATTCTACCTTGAAAACTAACTCTATATAGCATGAACAATTGGCTCAACAAATATTTATCAAATTTACTATACGCAAAGCAGTACAGGAGGTAAATATGGAAAATATCTTTAACTTTCAGAAACTTAACAGACTAACAGGAAAGATATGTAAGTGTAAAAATACCTCTAATAAAAATATGTTATTAATCCCAAAAAAGCAACAACTGTGAAGAAGAGGAAAAGGAATGCAATACTCAATGTATTGCTGAATATTTCAGGAAAGGTTGGAGTCATTTATCTTGGCCTTTAAAGGTACATAAAATGTCAGTAGACAAACACAGGAATAGGTGAGGTTGGGAGACAAGTGAGAAGCATGCCAAGTTGAGAGAGCAAGGTGAGCGAGGACAGAGACAGGAAACAGGGTGTATGTGATTGAGGCAGTGAGGAGGCCACATTCACCGAATGAGGAAGCAGCTGTGAGAGTTAAGGTAGAAAATGCAGGCGCGTATCATGGAGGACAATTTAAACAAGATACCAAAGATCACACAGAAGGTTTCTGAGAAGAAGAGTTTTATGATTAATTTTAGAAAGATTACACTGGCAGCATTTTGTAGCATCAAATGGATTGAAGAATAATTGAGGTAGAGAAACAGTTTGGAAGGGTAGGACCTGAACTAGTGGTTGTCAAAATGTAAAGGTGCAAATATCACTGAAAACATTGACAATGTAGACTATAGAGAATGTAAATAACTGAATGTAGGGAGTCTGGGGATAAAAGAGGGAGGGGTCCGAGGGTTGGGAATTCCTCATATGTACTTGAAGTCATGGGAGTGAGAAAGGAGAATTGAAGGTAGAATCTAGAAAAATTGCTATAATAAGATGTTGGAGGCATGTAAAGGAGACAAAAGTCACATGACAGGTTGAGAAAGAGTACAGAATTAAGAAGATTAAAGAGTTTTAGAACCATCAGAATTAAGAATAAGAAGGCAAGCCAAGAAGGATGGTGTGGTAAAATATGTCATCCATTTCGTAGCCGTCAATGAAGCTAAGCACTAAGGAGAGAAGATGGAATCTGGTGATTACACAGTCATTGGTGGCTTTTGAGGAAGCAATTTCTATTGAATGGCAGAAGCCAGACCACAAGAGATGTGAGAAGATGAGAAAGTGGGTGCAACAAAAATAGACCACCGTTTTGAAACTGACATTACTGAAAGGAAGGAAGGACATGAGAGCATAATTTAAGAAATGGGTAGTTTCAAAAGAAAGTCTTTTTGGAGAAGAAATTTTTTTTTTTTAATGCACCAACACATTCGCATTTCTTTTCTTTTGTTTTTTAAGCATGGAGAAGAAATATTAAAGGGGAAAATGTATAGTAGGATAAAGGGAGGTAAAAGCAGAGAAGGGGTCAAGAAATCAAGTATAAGTATTAATTTTAGAAAGATGAAAAAGGGTAATAAACTGATGGGTAAAGATCAAATGAAACTTGGAGCAGTTCTATTTGATAGGAGTTTACCTTCGATGATCTTATAATTTTTCATGATAATTTAGAAGTAAGGTCACCTGCAGAGGGTGAACCTGATGCACAAGGTTGAGGCTTAAGGATAACAAGAGATGTAGAGCACTTGTTTTAAAGGCTATGATAGTTAAAACAGAAAACTGAGTTATCTGCCTCCTTTTACTCTATTCTTCGTTTTCTATCTGTCATTGAGCCCTGCCTGTTCTACAGCCTAAATATATTTTAAATGAATCTCTTTATCACCACTACTGCTCCTGTGTTTCAAGCCTTCATGATCTTTTTACTGCTCCGTTACATTATCCTCCTTCCTGGTTTCCCTGCCTTCACTCTTCCAGGCAATTTTCCACATTGCTACTAAAGTGATCTTTCTAGCATGCAAATCGTCTCATATCACCTAGCTCAAAATTCCCCAATGGCTTCTGTATTAGTCCATTCTCACGCTGCTAATAAAGACATAACCACGACTGGGTAATTTATAAAGGAAAGAGGTAATTTATAAAGGAAAGAGGTTTAACTGACTCACAGTTCAGCATGGCTGGGGAGGTCTCAGACAATCATGGAGGAAGGGGAAGCAAATACATCCTTCTCCACATGGCAGAAGGAAGAAGTGCCAAGTAAAAGGGGAAAAGCCCCTTATAAAATGATAATTTAGAAGTAAGGTAACCATAGAGGTAACCATTCCATGATTCAGTTACCTCCCACCAGGCCCCTCCCAGGATACCACACATGGGGATTATGGGAACTACAATTCAAGATGAGATTTGGGTGGGGACACAGCAAAACCATATTAGCTTCCTATCTCTTATAGTAAAAAAAATACAACTTCTCTATATAATGTACTATATACAGGGATCTGATTCCATCATTCCTATCCAGCCATTTCTTATTCCACCCCAATAACCTGAGTCCACACAACATTCCTGCCTTTGCCTCTGACTTTGTCTCTGTTATTCTGTTGTCCTGGAGGAAATTGACTAAAGTGGTAGAGTTTAACTAATTCTTAAAATACAAAACAAAAGAAGAAAAAACGAATGGAGAAATATTATCTTTTTTTTTTTTTTTTTTTTTTTGAGATAGAGTCTTTTGTTTTGTCACCCAGGCTGGAGTGGAGTGGCACCATCTCGGCTCATTGCAACCTCCACCTCCTGGGTTCAAGCGATTCTCCTGCCTCAGCCTCCTGAGTAGCTGGAATTACAGGCACATGCCATCATGCCCAGCTAATTTTCTTTTGTATTTTTAGTAGAGAAAGGGTGTCACTACATTGGTCAGGCTGGTCTCAAACTCCTGACGTTGTGATTCACCCAACTCTGCCTCCCAAAGTGCTGGGATTGCAGGCATGAGCCACCATACCCAGCCGAGAAACATGATTTTAAGGTGATAAAAAGGATTACTGAGCAACAGTGAAACCCGAAGCAGCCTAGAGAGTATGAATTTTAGTAGGAACAATTACTTTATCTTGTCATAACCTTCACACTAAAATCACAAGTGAGGAAAGCAGACAGTGGGGTTTTCCCAGGGTTAGATATTGGCAAGGCAAATCAGGATAGAGAATCAAGCTAATGAGAGATTATAGGACACTAATATGAGATCCTCTTTTAAATTGTTGGGAGTAGGAGCAAGGGTTGATAGTGAAAGCAAATGTTTGTGGCTGACAGTATACTTAGCTCAAAATAGAATGTTGAGATCAATTAATTAGTTAATTCATTACTCATATACTAATGCAACATTTGCTGTGTGTCTCCTAGGTGTCAAGCATTGAGGATATAGAAATTATGTAGGAGCACAGCTCCTACTCTTGTGAATAACAATTCAAGTAGAGGTGAGGGGAAAAACTGATGTTTAAGATCTTAAACTATTTGAGTTACAAAGTAGATAGGACTGCCTGATTTTGCTTTATGTATTGATTATTCTCAATTAGGTAGATCTGTGTTTTAATTGCTCAGTTTTGCAACTTCCTTATTATATTTTAATGCATTAAAATACACATACAATACCCCAGACTTTAAAAAAATAACAAAAACAACTTTGTTTAGAACAAATACAGGTTTTAAGAGAACAGGCAAAATCTTTTTGTTAACCACATTGAAAGATGTTGTTCAGCCAGTATATTGTACAAATCTACAGGTATGTTTTTATTCTAGGAGTAAATATAAATGAATAGTATTCAACATGAATAAATGTGAGTAAATATTGAGTATTAATAAACTTACATAAAATTTTGTTTATAACTTCCTGTTAGAAGAATCATTCTTTCAAAACTTTTAAAAATGTATTGCATATATGGCCTCTTGAATCTCTGAAAGATACATTATAACATCTATGTGTTTGGTAGAATTTTAGGAATTTTTAGAAACTACGTTCACAAAATAGAATAATTATGCCTATATAAATTGTATTTCAAGCATTTCCAAATAACATTTTATTAAAAGCACATTAAATTTTTGGTGACCTCATTCATTAAGCAAAAAAAAAAAAGTACAATGTGCCATTCTAGACATTCCAGATAACACAAAGGTGATTATGACGTAATAATCTAGAATATCTTAGATCTGCTGTTAAGAGTGACATTAATTATATTACCCCTTGAGTTACCGTTCTTTTTCTGCTTCTGCTTTTTCTTTCATTATTCTTCAGTCTAATTTTCCTACTACACACTATTTCTCATGTGTTATAACATGCACATGATAATAAAACCCAAAGCAGCATAGGATCTCAGAATACTTTTGATTCAACAAAGTAAGTTTAATGTTAGCATAATTAGTAATAAAAATATTTCATATTTATATGAATATATAAGCCCTCTTTTTACTATACTATTTGGTTAACTAAATACCTCTAATCAGCCTCCCACTGTATTGAATGTGTTGTGAGTGTATGAATACGTAAATGCACACGTAATACATATATACAGTTTTCCTCAAGCACTGAAGGATAAGGTGATTGTCACAATAATTATTTTCCTACATATTCTTGAATTGTGAAGGCAATATAGTCATAACATCAGTTATTAATGGTTAAATAATGCTATCTGTTCCTCTAAGAAAATTAATATATCCTAATTAAAAAATTTTGTAAAATACAGAAAAATATACAAATAAAAAGCCTCATTCATACTCAATACTGTTTGTTCTACAAATGTGCACAGTCATATAGCCACCACACCCATCAAGATATACAATGTGGTCATCATCATGGAAAGCAAAGCCTCTCCCCCTCTGCCCCAAGACCCTTACAACCACTTATATCTCATTTGTGTCTTTCTGGTTTTACCTTCCCCAGAACATCATGAAAATTGAACCATATTTTACATTGAATTCTGTGTCTTGTTTCTTTCACTTAGCACAGTACTTTCAATGAGCTCCAATCATGTCATTGCATATATCAGTAGTTTATTGCTAAGTTTATTCTATTGTATATGCACCACAGTTTATTTATCCAATCACCAGAGAGTAGATATTTGTATTTTTTCCAATCTGGATCTACTGTAAATAAAGCCATCATTTATGTTTGCGTACAGGTCTTTCTAATAAGATATGTTTTAATTTCTCTCAGGTAAAAAACTATCAATAGGATTTCTGGGCCATCTGGTAAAAGTATGTTTAACTTTAGCAATTTTCCAAAGTGTATATGCCATTTTATATTTCTCTCCACAACACATAAGCGTTTCAGTTGCTTCACATCTTCACCAGCACTAGGTATGGTTCCTCACCAGCACCAGGTATGGTTGAGCTTTCGTATTTTGTGTTGTTATTCTAATGACTGTATGATGACATCTCATTGTATTAGATTGGTACAAAAGTAGTGGCAAAAACTGCAGTTACTTTTGCACCAACTGAATATTTGCTTTTGAAGAGACCTAAATTAATTCTAACATTGGTGGGGCCTGGCTACCCGTTTATAGGTATGTATATCTTCAAATGTTAATTTTCCCATAGCTATATATGCATAGACATTAATAGAGGGATATTCTATAATGAAAGACAAGGGGTAGGGGATATGTAATATGTGCTTATAAAACAAGAATCCAAAAATTGAATTTTGGAAAATATCTTCATAAAATAAGCAGTTGTATATTTCCAGTTCCTACAAGGCCTTCTTTAGTGAAATAGCTCCACTAAATAAGAAATGAAATATTAATGTCAAATATTAATTTTCAACTTGTATAAGAAAAAATGGAGCATACATAGAAATAGAGAGATGAATTATATCACTCAACCTCAAGAATTGTTGACTCATGGCCAATCTTGTTTCATCTTTATATTCTCTTCCCCTCAACTTCAACATTGATTATTTTGAAGCACATTCCAGGCATGCAAGATTAACTTTTAATTGAATCTCAGAGTTTTTGATTTATCATATTAATGTTGAAAATAATTATCTTAAAATGTTTAAATTTTTTAACTTCTAGTATTAATCTCTAAGGTTTTAGAAGTCTCTTGATTTGACCTATTTACTTGTGAAGTATGTGCTAAGTGTGTTATTCCAGGCATTTACTCAATAAGCAGTGGGAAAATCATTATACCTGAGTGGAAATAAAAGCTCATTAAGTGAGATTCTTTTACTTTATTAGCATGCTGTGTATATAGTTTCTTTGATAGCACTGTATAGACATTAAATTATATGAACTGTAGGTTTTGCTTAATGGAAGTTGCTGCTTAACAATATTGACCTCCATTTTTTTTCACTGTATTATATTTTGAGTTACACATTGACTATCATCTTAGGAATACTTTCTTAATTCTTATAATACTGATCTAATTTTTCTCACTGGGAAGCTCGACTAAAATGCTTAACTGGTTTTAATTAAGGATAAAAAAGAAAACAAAACTTCACATCATTAGGCATTCTGATTTTTGCTATTCTAACAAACAAGACCACAAGCAATACAAGATTAGTCCTATGTGAAAAATGAAAAATAACCATGTTAGGGGTCATCTATAACAAACTGCAATAATTGAGAAAGTAACCTTGACAGATTTCAGTTGAAGTCTGAGTATCTTTATTCTATTCCAGACAGTATACATTACCAAAGATGTAAGGCCAAATTAACTTTAATGTTGCTCTCTTCACAAGGCATTCCATAGCTGGCAATAACATTAAGATAATGCTGTTAAAATAAGAATTTCAATTATAAGGCAGATGAGACTGTGAAAACATGACAGCTTTAATGAGCGGTAGGAGTTGGTATTCACTTTGATAAGGAACACAGTTATCATAGATAGAAAAGAAACAAAATGCAGCCTGAAGCCTTTTCCAATTGTGTCGTGTCACCCTGTGTTGATAACAGCTTTGGGTTTCTATTCATTTCTATTCATTCTCCCAGACCTGTGCTAGAATGATGATCCTGTTGTCTTACATATTCTGGTAGAACATCTTCAAATTCTGTATTGCTTCATTCCTCCAAATAGCTGACAGCATGTTATCTTACTTGATCTCATCACATATTGGTTAAGAAGGAAAGGGAATCAAGATATTGGCCCCATATTGCAGGTGGGAAAACCGGATCAGTAACTCAGTAGTAACACTGGGAATAGATTCAGATTACTTCAAAAGATTACCAAATGCTTATTCAGGAGACTGACTTTAACCAAGGAATATGTAATGAACAGAACTCAAATATGGTGTCATTCTTTGTGGTTGTATTAGACATACTCTTGTTTTTGACTTTAGAGTGATAGGGAGAGACATGATCTTGTTTTTGACTCTAGCATGGCAGCCTTCTTTCCCTCTGATCTTATGATTCGCACCAGTGATCTTCACTGTTCCAACTAGTGAAAGGTACGTTAGTTCATTTGGGCTGCTACAACAAAAATACCATAAACTTCGATTTATAAACAACAGAAATAGTTCCAGGGACTGTTAAGTTCAAGATCAAGGCACTGGCATATTCAGTATCTGATGAGGGCTCTATTTTCTAGTTCATTAATAGTGCCTTCTCGCTGTGTCCTCGTATTGTGAAAGGTGCAGACACACTCCACTGGCCCTCTTTCATAAGGACACTAATCTCATTCTTGAGAGTCTGGTTCTTATAACTTAATCACATCCCAAAGACTTCACCTGGTAATACCAGCACTTTGTGGATTAGATTTTATATGAATTTGGAGAGATACAAGCATTCAGACCATAGCAAAAGCTATGTATTCTTTGTTGCCCCTAAGCATGGAATCATTCCTACAGTGGCTGTATCTACTGGCCTTGCTAGTGAAGCCTGTAAGTTATGTTGAATGTACTGCTATTGCTTTTCTGATATTATTTAACAAAGAAACCTACTCCCAGGGCAGCCAGCAATGCTGAAAACACTTTGACCTCTCCTGAAGCTTCCAGGCTCTTTTATACAATCAAGGAAGGGTAACAGCCCATCCTGTTTATCTGATCTATAATTCATTTGATTATTGTTAGCAATCAGCTGCGTCTTTTTTTGCCTCTCTGTTGTAAATTGGTAGGGATTTTAGTTTCTTGTTCACTTTGGATTTTTCCATTAAAAATGCAAATGGAGATTATTCTTCACATAAATAAATCTTTAAGATCATCATTTTGGGTTTTTTTTTTTTTTTTTAGACAGAGTCTCACTCTGTCGCCAGGCTGGAGTGCAGTGACACAATCTCGGCTTGCTGCAACCTCCGCCTCCAGGGTTGAAGCGGTTCTCCTGTCTCAGCCTGGTTATCTTTATGGGTCTGGAACATTTCTCTATCTCTGACAGCCCTGGAGACTATTTTGGTTTTAATCACCCTGTACTGTATATCACTATTTACTTACCATTTATATAATTATTATAAATATTTTTCCTCAATTTCTTTATAAGTACATTTCTCATGAAACATTTTCACCCTTATTGCTTACTCTAGAGCATGACCAATGTTCATAATCTTTGCTACAATATGTTGTAGAATACCATAATGTCTGTGCTGTCTACTCTCATATTTACTTAATCTATCATCAAAGGGAGCATGGCTGATGCCTTTAAGTGAATCAATTGATTATACAGCATTATGTTTAGCTTCCATAGCAGCAATTTTGTCTTCTCTCTTAAGAATCTTAATTCTCGAAATGAACATTTTATCAAGATTCAGAATGCTTATTTATTAAATGCAAAATGTATTTAGCTTAAATAATATATTTTTAATGACCCAGAGTAACAATGAAATGTATAAGACATTTCACTAGAGTCTACAATAATTTTCAATAAAATCACAATGAAACTTATTTAAAAATATCACAGTAAATCTTTCAAGGTGAACCACAGAGCTCAAGTACAAAATTAATGTTCTTAAGTTAATCAGTTAGTTAATATATTACCAAACAAACTAGAATATCATACTATATTATCAGAGCAACTTTGTTAAATATTCAATTTTTAAACTGTAAGAACATAGTGGATTTCAACCATCTTTTTATAATAATTTTTTATATTTTTATTGTACTTATTTTTTCTCTCTTTTATCATTAGAAATAATAAACCAAGAATTCCCAAACTCACTAATTATTTTTATTCTTGTTCATTCCATTTTTTCCTGTTAATTGTATTAAGAAATACAGTATTAACATTTCCTGGGCTGCTTTTGTGTAGAGCCTTGTGCTAACATCTAAACATATAAATTTATACATGGTTTTCATCATCTATTAGTAAAAAAATAAGTGAAGTAGAAAAACGGGTAAAATACATGTATACAGTAAAGATGCTGAACAAAACCTCGCATTTTTATTATTTAATGCCACCCTCAGGCATGTAATTAATGCTATTATCCTCAGAATAATGTTTAAAACTGATCTTTTAGAATTGTTATTTCAGCTCTCATGCATTCTTTTTGGTGGAGAATTATTGATTCAACTCATTATTAGTCAGGTTTAGACCTTAGTAACATGTAAACCACTAGGATGAAAATTATTTTGGAATGGAAAGAGAGATATCTAAACAGGGATGAGATCATGCCAAACATGTAGGCCTCTTTCCTCTAACATAAAAAAAAAAATTAAATTTGAAGTCAGAATTTCAGTTCCAGTTCTACTTTTAGCTTATGTGACCTTGAGAAAGTAACTTAATGTCTGAGCGTCAAGTTTCTCATTTATAAAGTAGAGGTAAGAAATACTGTCTATGCCTAGCACTCAGAGTTCTTATTAGCTCAAACAAGATTTGTGCATTTAGTTGGAAAACTCAACATTGTTATCTAAACATAAAGTATTCTAGCAGAGAATTACTGTCCACCATTTTCATGTATACATTTTAAATATTGATTTATTTATTATCTTCAATAAGCAAGGAGCACTGCTAGACACTAAGGAAATGAAAGGGAATTAAGATAGCACCCAAACACTTCATTTTCTCATTGGCAAGGACACATGAAACCATAATAAAATACTTTCATTTCAGTTACATATACTAATTGGCAGGTTGCTAATAGAATGTTTGCCAACTTTAAGTAGTTGTTTTATAATAAAATAAAATAAAGAAAGACCTGTTAATAAAAACAAAAGTAATATACATAGATAGATAGATAGATAGATAGATCAAATTAAGTGTATGAAAAAATTGGCATTAATCAGTAGGAAAAAGATGGGCTTCTCAGCAAGTGATATTGGGATAGCTCAACAGCTATATGGGAAAAGAGAAAACTGAATATGTTCTAAATGTAACAGAGTAAAATTCTAAAGAGATCAAACATTTAAATTCAGAAACTATTATGTTCCTAGAAGAAAACAAAGGTGAATTACTCTGTAACCTCAGAGTAGCCAAAAGTTTCCTGATTTCAAATCCAGAAGCAAAAAGGTTAATAAAGGTGACAATATAAAAATTTAGAAAAAAAACTTTTTACACTAAAAAAATTGCAAATTTCTCCACTTGTTAATGGAAAATAACAAATGGAAATTATTTGCAATTTTTGTCATAAACAAAGGGTTGATATCCCTAAAATACAAAGCATTTTTTAAATTAAAAGAACATGTTCACAGCCGAATTCTACCAGACATACAAAGAGGAGCTGGTACCATTCCTTCCGAAACTATTCCAAACAATACAAAAAGAGGGAATTCTTACCAAATCATTTTATGAGATCAACATCATCCTAATTCCAAAACCCAGCAGAGACTCAACAAGAAAAGAAAACTTCAGGCCAATATCCATGATGAACATAGATGCAAAAATCTTCAGTAAAATACTGGCAAGCCAATTGCAACAGCACATCAAAAAGCTTGTCCACCATGATCAAGTAGGCTTCATCCCAGGGATGCAAGGCTGGTTCAACATACACAAGTCTATAAATGTAATTCACCACATAAACAGAACCAAAGATGAAAACCACATGATTATCTCAATTGATGCAGAGAAGGCCTTTGACAAAATTCAACAGCCCTTTATGCTAAAAACCCTCAATAAGCTAGGTATTGACGGAACGTATCTCAAAATAATAAAAGCTATTTATGACAAACCAACAGCCAATATCTTACTGAATGGGCAAAAACTGGAAGCATTTCCCTTGAAATCTGGCACTAGACAAGGATACCCTCTCTCACCACTCCTATTCAGTATAGTACTGGAAGTTCTAGCCAGAGCAATCAGGCAAGAAAAAGAAATAAAGGGCATTCAAATAGGAAAGGAGGAAGTCAAATTGTCTCTATTTGCAGACGACATGATTGTATATCTAGAAGACCCCATCGTCTCAGCCCAAAATCTCCTGAAACTGATAAGCAACTACAGCAAAGTCTCAGGATACAAAATCAATGTGCAAAAATCACATGCATTCCTATACACCAATAACAGACTAAAAGAGAGCCAAATCAAGAACAAACTTCCATTCACAATTGCCACAAAGAGAATAAAATACCTAGGAATACAACTAACAAGGGATGTAAAGGACCTCTTCAAGGAGAACTACAAGCCACTGCTCAACAAAATAAGAGAGGACACAAACAGATGGAGAAACATTCCATGTTCATGGTTAGAAAGAATCAGTATCATGAAAATGGCCATACTGCCCAAAGTAATTTACAGATTCAATGCTATCCCCATCAAGCTACCAATGACCTTCTTCACAGAACTGGAAAAAATCACATTAAACTTCATATGGAACCAAAAGAGAGCCCACATAGCCAAGTCAATTCTAAGCAAAGAGAACAAAGCAGGAGGCATCACACTACCAGACTTCAAACTATACTACAAGGCTACAGTTATCAAAACAGCATGGTACTGGTACCAAAACAGAGATATAGACCAATGGAACAGAACAGAGGTCTCGGAGGCAACACAACATGTCTACAACCATCTGATCTTTGACAAACCAGACAAAAACAAGCAATGGGGAAAGGATCCCCTGTTTAATAAATGGTGTTGGGAAAACTGGCTAGCCATGTGCAGAAAGCAGAAACTGGACCCCTTCCTGACTCCTTACACTAAAATTAAATCCAGATGGATTAAAGATTTAAACATAAGACCTAACATCATAAAAACCCCAGAAGAAAATCTAGGCAAAACCATTCAGGACATAGGCGTAGGCAAGGACTTCATGACCAAAACACCAAAAGCATTGACAACAAAAGCCAAAATAGACAAATGGGACCTAATCAAACTCCACAGCTTCTGCACGGCAAAAGAAACAGTCATTAGAGTGAATCAGCAACCAACAGAATGGGAAAAAATTTTTGCAGTTTACCCATCTGACAAAGGGCTGATACCCAGAATTTACAAAGAACTAAAACAGATTTACAAGAAAAAAAACTAACAAGCCCATTCAGAAGTGGGCAAAGGATATGAACAGATACTTTACAAAAGAAGACATACATGAGGCCAACAAACATATGAAAAAATGCTCATCATCACTGGTCATCAGAGAAATGCAAATCAAAACTACATTGAGATACCATCTCACGCCAGTTAGAATGGTGATCATTAAAAAATCTGGAGACAACAGATGCTGGAGAGGATGTGGAGAAATAGGAACACTTTTACACTGTTGGTGGAAGTGTAATTAGTTCAACCATTGTGGAAGACAGTGTGGCGATTCCTCAAGGACCTAGAAATAGAAATTCCATTTGACCCAGCAATCCCATTACTGGGCATATATCCAAAGGATTATAAATCGTTCTACTATAAGGACACGTGCACACGAATGTTCATTGCAGCACTGTTTACAATAGCAAAGACCTGGAACCAACCCAAATGCCCATCGATGATAGACTGGACACGGAAAATGTGGCACATATACACCATGGAATATTATGCAGCCATCAAAAATGATGAGTTTGTGTCCTTTGTAGGGACATGGATGAACCTGGAAACCATCATTCTCAGCAAACTGACAGAAGAGTGGAAGATCAAACACCACATGTTCTCACTCATAGGTGGGTGCTGAACAATGAGAACACATGGACACAGGGAGGGGAGCACTACACACTGGGGTCCGTTGGGGGGAAATAGGGGAGGGACGGTGGAAGGTGGGTAGCTGGGGAGAGATAGCAAGGGGAGAGATGCCAGATGTAGGTGATGGGGAGGAAGGCAGCAAATCACACTGCCACGTGTGTACCTATGCAACAATCTTGCATGTTCTTCACATGTACCCCAAAACCTAAAATGCAATAAAATAAATAAATGGAAAAAAAAAGAAGACCAACTCTATAAAAATCGTCATGAGACATAAAAAAGATAGTTTGCATAACATAAATACAAAAGGCCCTTAAATATAGGAGAAGATGTTCCAATTCACTCATAATAAATGCTAACTGAAATCAACTGAGATCACTATTGTTTATCAATAAGATTGGCAAAAGCACAAAAGATTGAAAACATACTTGTGGTAAGCAGAAAAATTACCCCCAAAGATGGACGTCACACTAGTTACCAGATCTTCATATGGCAAAAGGGATATTGAAGATATTAAATTAAGGATTATAAGGATTATGAGAAATGAAGATTATCCTGGATTACTCGAATGGGCTCAAAGTAATCACAAGGGTTCTTACCAGTGAAAGAGGAGTCAGTCAGAAGAGAAGATGTATATAGTGATGGAAGCAGAGGTCAGAGTGGTGTGATCAGTGCCTTTGAAGGTAGAAGGGGACTGCAAGCCAAGGAATGTGGGCAGACTCTACAAGCTGGAAAAGGCAATAAAATGGATTTTCTCCCATAGCCTCTGAAAGAAATACAGATCTGCTGTCACCCTGATTTTAGCTCTGTGAGACCCGTTTTTTACATCTGATTTCCAGAATTGTAAGATAATAAATTTGTGTTTTTAATCTACTAAATTTGTAGCGACTTGTTGCTATAGCACTACAAAACAAATACAATCTCTAAGAGGAAGGTTTTGAGAAAACAGGCACTTTCATTTATTGCTGGGACTGCAAACTGTACAGCCTCCATGGAAGGGAAGTTTACTATATTCACACATACACTCACCCTTAGATCCCACAAACTCATCTCTGTCACTGTCAAATATTGCAAAAAGATTTTTCAGCCCTATCTGTAATAGGAAAAAGTACTGGGAACAAGCCAAATATGTATTAATAGAAATTGGTTGAATTAAGTGTGATATTGCGTTGTACTATGCAGTTGTAAAAAGTTGAAGTTTTCATGTTTTGCTGTGATATGATCTCAGGCAATTTTGTTAAGTTAAAATGACAAGTTGAAAACAAATGTATATTACCATTTGATGAAGAAGAGGGAGACTATAAGTATACATTTACATACACATATATATTTGCTTTTTAAAAAATAAAATGATAAAGAGTATTATTTAGGTTTTCTTTTCTGTTTTAGTGGTTATTCATAGGACCGAAAAGAAAACAGCATGAAGGAAATAGAGATGGCAGGTAGACCTAAGTGTACTTTACTTTGTAGATCTGACCCTATAGCCCAATAAAGGTATAACAACTATAAAGTTTTAATGATTTAGGAAGTCAAAATATCACAAATATTCAAAAGTTAGAATTAATATGTGAATGAATATAAATGTAAATGACTGATGGAATCTTATTTTATAGAAAATAAATATAAAATTTTTTTATTTTATAGAAAAGAAATATAAAAATATATTTATTTTATAGAAAATAAATATAAAAAATATTTTATAGAATTTCTTAATTTATAGAAAGCAGTTTTCATAACTTATAGAGGATGGAGTTCATTAAAAAAAAACTTTATTCAGAATTCATTATGGCCTCACCATAAAGTAGGGGAATCAGATGATATATAATTATACTGCAGGGTAGATGGTGAAACATCTGAAAGAGAGATTTAAAGGGATATCAGAGAAATGAGAATGTGCTTCCACCTAGGAAATTAGGAAAGATTTTGTGCTCATTCAGTTAGTTATATATTCAACAAATATGTACTGAGCACCTATTATGAGCAAACTCTGTTATAGGCAGTAGGGTTCAATGACTTTTAAAACAGTAAAAAACTCCCACTTTCATAGAGCTTACATTCTTATAGGAATAAGAGTAACAGACGATAAACCAAAGATGAAAAAAACTGAGAATTGACCATTACATTTAATATAGTGGAGATCAGTGTTGGCCATGGCAAAAGCGTGCACGTTCATATCACTAAGACATTCATAGTCCCCCAGGTGAACACAGACGTTTACATAAGCATGTACTATGTTGTATGATATATCCTATTTATTTTAAAGAAGCCTCTGTAGAGCTTGCAGTATGTCATGCACTTTAATAGACAGTGAGTACTCCCCAAATAGACAAGAAAATAATATATTTATGCAAACTAATGTTAGCAATTATTTTTGTCATACTGACAAGCCTCTGAGATATTTATATCTAGTATTATTTTAAGTAAGTAGCATTCTTTTTATTTTATTTTATTTGCCTTACCAGTGAAATTGCATAGAAACAAAGTATGTCCCATCCATTTGTAAATTAAGGTGTCCTGTTTTGCATGAAGACTGTTCGGCGTGAGTTTGGTCAAGGGCCAAGGTCAAATTTGGGAGACTCCCTGATACCATGTAATAGTGGCATGACATTAGGTTAATTAGTTTACCTACAGCTCAGTTTCTCCATCTAGAAGATAGGGATAATAATACCTGTGCTCAGTGATGTTGTGAACATGAAATGAGATGCACAGATGGAAGATTTGATATTATTAATCACATACTATCGATAAACATTCTCTTTAGAAGCCCTTTTATATTTTAATTCTTATGGTTATACATAAACGTTAAAATACATTAGCTTATTTTTGTACTTTGTAGAGTAGATGCAACAGAATCAATTCTGTTTTTATAAAAAAGTCTTTATTATTTTAATAGTGTCAATAACAAAATATTTGTATTATAACTTTAAAATACTTCATTCAATCTTCTCAACAGCCCATTAGGATAGGCATTTACACTACCTTAATCTTATGGAGCAATAATAGGAGCTCAGAAATACGAGAATTAGTGCCTATTATGTTGTATTATTTTGTTTATGTGGATGCAGGAAGTCTGGGTTAGACTGAATGTATTCTGTCTTGAGGAAATTGGCATTTTTAAATCAATTTCTGTTTGGATTTACATTTCTCTTTAAATCAGAGTTTCTCAGCTGGGCACTAGTGACATTTTGCACCAGTGATCCACTGTTACGGAGGGCTGATCTGTGAATCATAGGATGTTTAGCCCTCTCTAGCCACTAACCACTAGATGCCAGTAACACACTTGCTCCATTTGTGATAATCAAAATGTCTCCTGCAAATATAGTCAGATGGCCCCTGGGGAATGACATTTGTGAGAACAAATGAGTGAGGAAAAAGAGAACTAGTGAGATGTGTTAAACTATAGTGGAGCAAAGTTTTAATTAGATTTTGACTAATGTTTTCTTTTGTATTAAAAAGTAAAAAATGATAATTTTAAGGCATTTTATGATATAGTCACTAGATATTTGAGCAAATAAAACTTTCTAATTGTGAACATTTTACATTGATTTGATAAAATTTACAGAAATAAAAATGTGAAGTTTAGTCAAAACAAAGAGAACTATATATAATATATATTTTTCCATATAGCTCATCACATATGATTCGTTCAACTAATGCTTTCTACAAAACACTGTTCATTCCTCTATTCCCCTTTCCGAAAAAAAAAAAAGACTGAACTCATACTAAATATATTTGTGGTTTTGGTTTTACAAATAGTGATTAAATTTTAGTAGGGAAGACGTTTAGTTTTATTTTTTGCTCTAGTACATGTAATATCATTCTATAAATTTTATTGTAATGACATGACATTTTCCTCCTTCAAAAAGACAGTGGATGAATGAAAAATATATTTTATGCATTTATTCATACCAAATTTTAAATAAAAATAATTTATAACTAATTTTAAACATTCCTAAATTATATGTCTAGAAGACTTTTAAAAATTGAATAAATTTATATTTAATTATATGACTTATTAGAGCACATTGTTTTCTATTATCCTATAAATATAAATTGAAAGATAAATACAAATTTAGGTTATTATTGGTATAATTAAGCCATTGAATTTTAAACATCTTTCTTCTGAACCAATACACACACACACACATATACCCACACACATACACATATATATATATAAAACATAATATTAGCTATGAATAAAAAATACATTAGTACATATATGCTGTATATCAGATGACAAAAGCAGATAGATGGTAGTAGCCAAGAGTTTTGTTCTGCTTGTCTGAAAGGCTATCAAGTAGTAAGTAATGCCAGCAGAGCATGAAAATGACCAGTAATTTAAGAGTAAATCAGACAAGGTATAGTTTCTTGTATTTTTAACTACAGAAGGCTGGTCAATAGCTGCACTCAATTTGCTGTTATTTCCCCATAGAAAGCCCAGTTTGTTAGCTTTAGGATAGGCTCAGTCAATAGATTCTATTTTACTAAGAGAAATGATCCATGGGAGGTCTCCTGAGGAGTAAAGTCATGAGAAAACATAGGCAGCCTTTCATGCTGCACAACACAACTAGGGAAGTAAGACTCTGACCTATTTGAGGTAGAATTTCAAAGACTGCACTGTTGGAGCTCTTTTTTTAAAAAATCAAATCACGTTATCAAAAGAATGCCGAAAATAATAGCAAAAGGCTGGTTTTATTAGAAAACCTTTGTTCTATCATAATAATACATTATGTGAAGTGCTTGGAATTGGCCTCAAATACTGTTAAAACACGCATTAAAGAAGCCAATAATTACGCTTTGTAAGTTTGCCTCTTTGTAGTTACCCTTTGTCATCTCCTTGTGGAATAATTTGAGAGGTAGAGAAGACACAGACATTGGGCAAGATAAGCAAAATGTTAGAACATGCATGCTAGTGCTCTAAGACCTCATCGTAGCACCTGCTGACCCAGATATGTGCATGGTGGAGACATAAATATCATAAATAATTTTCCCCCAGTTAAATATTGCTGCAATTAAATTCTCCACTTGAGAAAATGGGATTGAAGAGTGATGCCCTGTTGACAGCATTAGGATGTTTTGTTTGTTTGTTTGTTATTACCGTGGCCTCACCTATTTCCAAAAAGAATTGAGATGACTTACAATTCAAAGGACAAAATAACAGCATATTTGTTGTTGCTGGTTGTTGTTAGGTTTTGTCTTGGTTTATGAGTGATGTGTTAGAATAAACTTTGGAGTCAAACCAGCTTGGATAGAAATCCTAGCTTTTTCTCTTATAAGATGTTGACGGGTTAATTCAGTTCTTTGAACTTTCTTTCCTTAAATAAAATCAAGCACAATAATGACTAATTCAGGATTGTTGTTAGAATTAAATGACTTAAAATAGGTAAAACTTGTAGCATACTACCCAAAACAAAGTCGGGGCTGAACAGTAACCATGACTTTCCCTCTGGTTTTTCCTCCCCTAAGAAGATGGAGATTTTAAAGAAGCTTACACACAAGGGCTCTTTATTCTTTCTCTGTCAGCTTATTGTCTTTTAAGTATCTAAGATCACAATAAAAGAGTCTCCAAATCATATAAAGAAGAAATTGGCATTGTCAGAATTCATTATTCACCAAAGCTTCTTTGAGCACTTACTCCACGTAAGACACCTTACACATGAACTCTGGGGAATATGAGAAATAGCTGGCACACCCCAGCCTCAGCAGAAGGCCCTTTGCTGCTTGGAAAAAGGAATTCAAAAAACTAAGTTTCCTTCTGTCTTCCTGTTTCAAAAACTATTAAAAGATATATAAGTAAGCCTTAAGTTTTATTCCCCCTGACTCAGACTACACTGATGACTTCAGAAAGCCTGCCTGGTCTTTTGGCAGATTTGCTAGGATTTGTCTGACCTCATCTGTGATGGCTAAAAGTATATAGAAGGGTCAGATTAATTTAATGCAGAAGATCTAGTACATCCTAGAAAATAACAAAAAAGTTCAAAATTAGAGATTCATTGATAGAGCAGTCATTTAAGGTGAGAAGAAACAACACAGTAATATAGAACTCATTATCTAAAAAATAATTAGAACTTAATGAATTATTGTCTTAAGGATTAATTTAGGGAACAGAAATCTACCATGTAATTTCTCTATATTGTAACATGATTTGGGGAGAAAAGGTATGTTTACATCCCTCCTAAAGCTAACCTCTCAAAAATAGTATTATATCATATAAATTGTAATAATACAAATTGCTCCATGCTTTAGAAAGTGACTATCAATAATTTATATCGACAGATTCTAGTGACATAAAAATTTTAAATGTAACCAGTTAATCATTAACATAATTATTCTCTAATAACTTTACTTTTGAATTTCTTCAGTGGCTTAGAAAATGAAAGCTTGAAAGCATACAATTTTTCCAACTGTGTTGAAATATATTTACTCATTTTTGTTTGAATTTTTGAAATGTTCTTTCTTTTTTTTTTTTTTTTTTGAGACAGAGCCTTGCTCTGTCACCAGGTGCCAGGCTGGAGTGCAGTGGCACGATCTCGGCTCACTGCAGCCTCCGCCTCCTGGGTTCAAGCAATTCTCCTGCCTCAGCCTCCCGAGTAGCTGGGACCACAAGCACTCCCCACCACGCCCAGCTAATTTTTGTATTTTTTTTAGTGGAGACGGGGTTTCACCATGATCTCGATCTCTTGACCTCGTGATCCACCCGCCTCAGCCTCCCAAAGTGCTGGGATTACAGGTGTGAGAAATGTTCTTTCTTAAATAAAAATTAGATATTTAGAAACACAGATGCAATATAAAGATATTTCATATGTGATAATCACTTTTTATGGCATTTGTATAATATTTTCTAAAATTTCAGGTGGATTGGGAAGTTTTAAATAATTTTTTTTCTTTTTTTTTTGAGTCGGAGTTTCGCTCTTGTTACCCAGGCTGGAGTGCAATGGCGCAGTCTCGGCTCACCGCAACCTCCGCCTCCTGGGTTCAGGCAATTCTCCTGCCTCAGCCTCCTGAGTAGCTGGGATTACGGGCTCGCGCCACCATGCCCAGCTAATTTTTTGTATTTTTAGTAGAGACGGGGTTTCACCATTTTGACCAGGATGGTCTCGATCTCTTGACCTCGTGATCCACCCGCCTCGGCCTCCCAAAGTGCTGGGATTACAGGCTTGAGCCACCGCGCCCGGCCCAATGATTTACTTTTTTAACGATTGCCATTCAAACTGGCATAATATCTCAATGTGGTTTTGATTTGCATTTCTCTAATGACCAGTGATGATGAGCTTTTTCCCATGTTTGTTGCCTACATAAATGTCTTCTTTTGAGAATTATCTGTTCATATCCTTTGCCCACTTTTTCATGAGGTTGTTTTTTTCTTGTAAATTTATTTAAGTTATTTGTAGATTCTGGATATTAGCCCTTTGTCAGATGGCTAGATTACAAAAATTTTCTCCCATTCTGAAGGTTGCCTAATCACTCTGATGATAGTTCTTTTGCTGTGCAGAAGCTGTTTAGTTTAATCAGATCCCATTTGTCTATTTTGGCTTTTGTTGCCATTGCTTTTGGTGGCTTAGTCAAGAATTTTTTTCCCATGCCTATGTCTCAAATGGTATTGCCTAGGTTTAACTCTAGGGTTTTGTGGTTTTAGGTCTTAGGTTTAAGTCTTTAATCCATCTTGAGTTAATTTCTGTATAAGGTGTAAGGAAGGATCCAGTTTCAATTTGCTGCATATGGCCAGCCAGTTTTCCCAACACCATTTATTAAATAGGGAATCCTTTCCCCATTGCTTGTTTTTGTCAGGTTTGCCAAAGATCAGATGGTTATAGATGTGTGGTGTTATTTCTGAGGTCTCTGTTCCATTCCATTAGCCTATATCTCTGTTTTGGTACCAGTACCATGCTGTTTTGATTACTGTAGCTTGGTAATATAGTTTGAAGTCAGGTAGTATGATGACTCCAGCTTTGTTCTGTTTTTCTTAGGATTGACTTGGCTATGCAGATTCTTTTTTTGTTTCATATTAAGATTAAGGTGTTTTTTTTTCCAATTCTGTGAAGAAAGTTAACGGTAGCTTGAGGGAGATAGCACTGAATCTATAAATTACGTTGGGCAGTATGGCCATTTTCATGATATTGATTCTTCCTAATTATGACCATGGGATGTTTTCTCATCTGTTTGTGTCCTCTCTTCTAGAGCAGTTTTAGGTTCACAGCAAAATTTAGAGGTAAGTACTGAGATTTCCTGTGTGTCTCCTTCCCCTACACGCACAGCCTTTATCATTATCAACATTCCCACCAGAGTGACACAGTTTCTACAACTGATGAATCTACATTGACACATCACAATTATCCAAAAACCATTGTTTACACTAGAGTTCAGTTTGTGTTTTACATTCTGTGGGTTTGGGCAAGTATATACTGACATCTATTTACCATTATAATATCATACAGAGTATGTTCACTGCCCTAAAAATCCTCTGTGCTCTTGCTATGCATCCCCACCCCCACCCCACCCCCACCAATCCCTGGTAACCAATCTTTTTACTGTCTATATTTTTGCCTTTTCCATATTGTCATATTCTTTGAATAATACATTTCTATGATTACCATGATAGTATGCAGACTTTTCAGACTGGTTTCTTTCTCACAGAAATATACATTTAAGTTTCTTCCATGTCTTTGTTTTTTGTTTTGTTTTTTATTTTTGAAACAGAGTCTTTCACTGTTGCCCAGGCTGGAGTGCAATGGCATAATCTTAGCTCACTGCAACCTCTGCCTCCTGTGTTCAAGCGATTCTGCCTGCCTTAACCTCTCAAGTAGCTGGTATTACAGGTGTCTGCCACCACGCCCAGTTAGTTTTTTGTATTTTTAGTAGAGACAGAGTTTCACCATGTTGGCCATGCTGGTCTCAAACTCCCGACCTCAGGCAATCCACCCACCTTGGTCTCCCAAAGTGCTGGGATTACAGGTGAGAGCTACCATGGTCGGCCTCTTCCATGTCTTTTTATGTCTTGAGAGCTAATTTATTTTTAGAGCTAAATAGTATCCCATTATCTGGATATATCATAGTTTATTTATTCATTTACCTACCGAAGGAAGTTTTGGTTGCTTCCAAGTTTTGACAATTATGAATTATGCTGCTACAGACATCCATGTGCAGCTTTTTATATGGATATAAGTTTTTGGCTCCTTTGGATAGGTATCAGGGAGCACAATTGCTGGATCATATGGTCAGAGTAGTTTAGTTTCGTAAGAAATTGCCAAGCTGCCTTCCAAAATGACTTTACGATTTTGCATTCCCACGAGCAAAGTATGAGAGTTCCTGTTATTTTATGTATTTGCCACGATTTAGTGTTGTCAGTGTTTTGCATTTTGGTCGTTTTAAAAGATGTGAAAGAGTATCTCATTGCTGTTTTACTTCACATTTCTCTGATAACATGATATAGAACATCATCTTATATGCTTCTTTGCCATATGTATATCTTCTTTGGTAAGGTGTCTGTTAATTGTCTTTGACACATTGGTTCTTATTGTTGAGTTTTAAGAGTTCTTCATATGTTTTGGATAAAATGCCTTTATCAGATGTCTTTTGCAAATATTTTCTCCCAGTCTTTTTTTTTTTTTGAGACGGAGTTTCGCTCTTGTTACCCAGGCTGGAGTGCAATGGTGCGATCTCGGCTCACCGCAATCTCCGCCTCCTGGGTTCAGGCAATTCTCCTGCCCCAGCCTCCTGAGTCGCTGGGATTACAGGCATGCTCCACCATGCCCAGCTAATTTTTTGTAGTTTTAGTAGAGATGGGGTTTCACTATGTTGACCAGGATGGTCTCGATCTCCTGACCTCATGATCCACCCGCCTCGGCCTCCCACAGTGCTGGGATTACAGGCTTGAGCCACCACGCCCGGCCTTTTCTCCCAGTCTTTAACTTATCTTCTCTTATTCTCTTAACATTGCCTTTCAAGGAGCATAAATCTTTAATTTTAATGAAGTCTAGTTTACCAATAATTTCTTTCATGAATTAAGCCTTTGGTGTTATATGTAAAAAGTTATTACTGTACCCAGGTCATCTAGCTTTTCTCCTATGTTATCTTCTAGAGGTTGTATCATTTTGCATTTTACATTTAGGTCTAAAATTTGAGTTAATTTTTTGTGGAGGGTACTATCTCATTTTTAATGGCTGCCTAATGTTCCACAGTACTCTATTCAGTTAGTCCCCTGTCCGTGTACAATTTAAACTTTTTCCAATCTTTAGCTATTGCAAATAATGAGACATTCTTGTGAAATTGTTGCGACATTCAAGTGATATTTTTGTCCAACTCTCCTTATTAACCATCCTTTCCCCTCCTACTCACTAAAGATCTTATTATCATCTAATATACTATGTGTTTTCTTTATTGCTTTCATTATCAAACTTCACTCCTGTCACGTACTAGCATGTTAGATCCAAAAAGCAGAGATACTTTTTGATTTGTCCCCTGTCCAAACCATAGCTCATAGAATAAATATTTAGTGAATATTTGTTGATTGGAGGACTCTTGCACAAGCCTATCTAGAGGAAAAAAATCATAGAAGTCAAATTGCTAGTTTAAAAGGGGTAGGCATTTGTAATTTTGGCAGATGTTACCCAATTGATCTTTATAGAACAGAGTATTTCAACTTGACAGTACTGACATTTTGGGCCTGATAATTCTTTATTGCATGAAGGTATGTGCTGTAGGCTGTATAACAGATCCTCCAGTTGTGACAACAAAAAATGTTTCCAAAAGTTACTAAATGCCCCTTGTTTAGAAGCACTTATTGTTATACATCCTTAGACTCTTACCAACAATTATGAAAATGTCTCCCCTCAGCCTTGCCAATATCATCTTTTAGGAAAGAGTTCACTCTGAAATCTAATGGTGAAAGGTAGTATCTCATAGTTTTAACTGGCCTATGAATTCAGATTTTGATGGAACTTTGCTTTAAGAAATCCACAGAACTGTAGATTGTAATGATTAAGGTAAGTTTGGTTTTCCATTGCAGAGGGAAGGGGATAGAGTGAAGATATGAAATCCACAATCAAGGTTAGAAAAATGCTTTTTTATCTTATTTTTCTTTGTTAAAATATCTGTTTCATAAATCTTTCCTAATCTTCAGACCATTATGCATTCATGGGCTGAATCTTCTCCAGAATTATATAAACTGGTTTTGATTAATGAACAAAATTTGGAGTCAAAAGAATTTGAGTGCAGGCTCTCCTAATTACTAGTTGTGTTACCTTGGGGAAGTCACATAAATTCTGAGCTGCAATTTTCTCATCTGAAAATTGTGGATAATAACATTTGCTCTCTCTACATCACTGAGTTATTGTAAGAATTATCTTTTCAGACTGCAAAGCCTTTTACAATTGCAAGGGTTTATGATAATTATTATGAAGGTTTTATGACCCACTGCTTTATCTCATGACTCACAGTGTCCCGAGAGTTTATCTCTTCTCAGTGCTTCTGCAATCACCTCAAACTGTTCTCACTCATTTATTTATTAAACACGGGCATTGCGTAGCCTTACCATATCTTCAACTCTGTAGCCGAAATAATTTCAGTACAATTATCCTCCCAACTGAGCAAGTCTTAGATAGACTCATCATTGATTCAACATTCGTTAAATAAGTACCATTGTCTTCTCCCAAACTGCCTTTCCCTCCCAACAGTCCCATTTTTGTCAATGCCATCATTATTCTAGTCTTGAGGGTGGGAGCTTAGCACCCATCTATTGTGCTTGTACTCTCTGTCCCATGGGTCCTGCATACCACAACCAGGATAAATAGACTACCACCTTCTTCAGGTCCCTTCTCGTGATTACAAGCTGAGGGTCCCCTGTTGGATCCTACATCAAATCCAAATTATTTTTCAGTAGCACTCCTTATTACCCATATTATCATAACTGCTTTTTCTTTCCTTGCATCAGACTGATTCTTGTACCTATGCTTTTGTTTATCATGTTTTTCTCCCTGGAATTTTCTTCACGTGTACCTTCACCTATCAACCAGCACCAACTTTCAAGACCAATATCATCCCTATTACTCTACGTTCTCTTTCTCTTTATAGTTCATCTTACTCTGATCTCTTTTATCACTTAACTCTTACTGTTATTGGTCAGTTTAACTTAATGTATCATAGTGGATCTCAATCCTGACCACACATTCTGATGTACTTTGGTAGAGTTTTGTTCATATCTTAATATAATCTCAGGACCATTATTGGAGATTCTAATTTTTGACAGAGCTTTGTCATTATAGTTTTAGTACTGAGGTTTGAACATCTTCATGGATATTTTAAGCAAGTCATTTTTCTCTTCCAGACCACAGATTTATAAATTTACTGGTAGTAAGAATGTCAAAGACATCAATACATTCAATGCTCAATAATTAACTGATAGTGTGAATACAAAAATATTTCTCATTCATTTCCTGCACAGCCTATAATTTTTGTTCTACCTCTTCCAGTTTCTGGCTCCATGACTTTGTATAAATTGCTGAATCTCTTTTAGCCTCATGTTTCTTCATATGTAAAGTGAGAATAATAACATGTATGCTACTAATTATGAGAAGTAGCACTAATGTACACAAATCATCAGAGCTACAGGT
Source organism: Sapajus apella (assembly GCF_009761245.1). Taxonomy (NCBI): domain Eukaryota; kingdom Metazoa; phylum Chordata; class Mammalia; order Primates; family Cebidae; genus Sapajus; species Sapajus apella. The sequence goes on from NW_022436953.1 coordinate 19,035,248, forward strand.
GGCCTTTTTTATTACTATTAATATTATGTAGACTCTCTGCTCTTGTAGAGATGCTAAAAAATAACCCATTTTCTTTCTTGCTTTATGATTTGCTATTTTATGACTTAGTAGATTTACTTATTTACATTACTATTGGAATTAAAAAGACAGGATATCAAGGCCCTATCAAGTCAGTATGTAATTTTTATGTCTTTGAAACCTAATTACATTTTCAGATTTTAAGGAGCAAATGAGTATTCTATTTTTTGGCCATTTGTTCTCTTGGTTATAAGAGAATATGCACCAGTACAGTTTTTTCTTGTCGTCAGCAACTCCAAGCCATGAACATGCTATATTTATGTATCTTCTTCACTTTACCTGACATTGTCAAATAAGTGTTTCTTCCTCCTAACTATGCTGTAAAGGAGGATTTTTATTTTTAATTTAGTTCATTTTTATGTCATAGTTTATCACTTTTAATTTTAAAATTAAAGGAATGTAACACTATTCTATTAAATTTTGACTCATATATTGTGCTCCTGTGATCAGCAAGAAAACATAAAGTACTTTGTTTGCACAAAAGACACTTGCTATATAAATTATTTTTATTAAGTTCTGAATCTTTAGATGAGTCATTTTTAAAATCTTTCTCTTTTCTTACTAGTGAAAAAAATTTAATTGTATTTTTAAAGGAAAACATATAGACAGATGAATGAAAAGTGTTATTTATATATTATAAATTATTAATATAATATATTAATATTATTATTAATATAACTTGTCTTCATTAAATTAGATGAAAACAATAAAGGTAGAATTAACCAAAGTGGCACATTGTCAATTATAAGACCGGAGAAAGTTTCCAGAGCAATTACAGGAAAGAAACTACTGTTCAACCATGGACGTTTACACTGTTTTTCAGTTTCGAAGTTGTAAAAGTTATGTATGGAGGCTATCTTCTCTTGCACTGAAACAAGAAACTGTATAGGTTTCTTTGGAATGCCTATTAATCATGCCAGTTGCTCCCATAAATTAGTCAAACCTAAAGAAAAAGTGTTGCTAAATAGTGCACATGTTCAGTTCCCTGAATATTTGTAGCTGAAATTTATACAGATAACAATACTGTATGCTCAGAATTAAAATGAAAGTGCTTGAGACTGTGTGAATTACCTTTCTTATAGTATATTTATAGAGTCCAACAGACGTGTTTGATTCTCATTTCGTCTGTAATATGAATATATTGACTGACTTTATGTAATTATTGAAAAGATTACATGCATGTACTGCAGTGCCTGGCACAGAGTGCTCAGCACATTGTGGTAATGGGCTATGCTGCTTTGAGAAGATTGTGTGGGGAGAGGATATCACTGACTTTGGAGGTATTCATGCCTGGTTTTAGATTTGGGCCAAATTACTTAACTTCTTTGAACTTAGTTTCCTTGACAATAAGCTAAAATGAAATAACAGCAACCTCATAGGGTGGTTCTGAGGATTTAATAAGGTCATACATATAAAGGGCTTCCAATACCTGTTACATATCATCAGCATTCAATAAGTAGTAGCTGTTATTATTCTTATTCTTACAACTAAAAACTGTGTCTTAGGTTCTTGACTTCTTTTTAAATATGTCTGTGAACAATGTGGAAAGGTCAAACAACTGTTACCCCAGGAGTATATTGACTTTGAAGCTAATGCAGCATAAGCCTAAGGGCCCCTCATTTGCACAAATCCTTTCCAAACTGACACTAATGTTCTTCTTAATTTTACATTCTCTTTCTTAAAGAAGACCTCCTAAGCTTCCAATATTTCAGGTTCCTGAAAACCTAGGTCTAAGTTATACTACTACCTTGAAGATTTTTTTTTTAACTAAATTCAAGGGAAAGTCTGTAAGAAAGCACAGAAATCTATGCCACCTAATGAAGATATTGATAGCAATATTTATATTAAATTGCTATTTTAAGCCTAAATCCTATAATTTCTATTTTGTACATTTCAACTTCAAAATGATTCTACTAGCAAAAATGGTATATTATGCAATGAAAATAAGAGATAACTTGAGTACAGCAATAAAACTCAAAGGAAACATAATCAGTAATATAGAATTGTGTAACTTTGTATACTCAATATTTTCTAAGCCACTTTTCAGAAGAAAAAAATAATTTTAAAAAATCAGTGAGAAAGGTGACTGATTAAGTTTATTCAAAATAAATATTTGTCTTCCTCAAGGCAGAGTGTGTCAAAAACTAATTGATTTATAGATCTTCCAACAAATTATAAATGTCCATTACTCACACATGCAAAAATTGCAGTTGAAAAACTATATAATTGAAATCAATAAAAAAAAAAAAAAACTCTGGTATTGTATAAATGCATTGTGATCCATGCAGATATATTCATACTTAAAATGGTTAGCTTCAAAATTTTGAGGAAAAAATACTTCAACGTCTTTCTGGTAACATCAGTTGGTAAGTTTAAATAAAACCTTAATAAAACTGGTAAAAATACTTTGTAATTTGCAATCGCTCATCTCATTCTTTAAAAGAATTTATTGATAAATTTTCTCATTATACCTACATGTTCAGTATGTATAATATGAAAAATATGCAAAGCAGTGTCAAGTCAGGTGCTTTGAAAATATGTGGCTTCCCCTTGAAAAGTATATATCTACTCAAAATATATAAAGCATATTAAAAATGTTTCATCTTAAAGTTGCGATTTTATGAAGCAGATATTATTAACTTTTTAGAAAGTCAAATGCAAAAATTGAATCTCACAGATAATAACAGATAAGATTTGCTACCATTTGTCAAATTTGTTATCCTAGCATTATGATAAGCATCATTCCCATTTTACAGACAAAGAAATATCAGAGCCACCAGGGTTAAATGACTTTACCAAAGTTATTATTACAACCAGGACTAGAATTTATAGAATTCTTACTTCTTATCTGCCTCTTAATCTTGTTAGGTCAAAATCTCTCAGCATTTTTAGAAAATGCCCTTTTTATTATTTTTTCAGCAGATTGTGAATCTAATATACCAGCTTTACCAGTTTCTATGCTTTCCTTCCTTGAGAACACTTTCAGGAGAGAAATCAGTTAAGTTTTCTGTCTCTTCCAAATAGTTAAAAACAAAAGAGATCATAGATGCAGTAAATCAGTTTAGAAGCTCAATGACTTGATTGGGGTGCTCAATTTTACTATAATAGCCTAATCTGAAATGTTATCTGAAATGCTTACTTCTTCAGATTCTTTTCTACACCACAAAAATTGTTCATAACAAGAACAATCTTGGGGGAAAAAATAAGATGAGATGTTTCAGACAGCTTAATGGGGCTGCCACTGTCTTAGATAACCATTACTTACAGCTGTCTTGGATTAGCTGAAGGCTAGTGTTGACTGAATATATTGAACACCATCTTGTACTTGAAGTCAGGATAGACAGTCCTTACAAGAAATGAAAGCTTCTCCTTTGACCATTATAGGTGTTCTGTGGCTAGAGATGAAGGGCTACACTAACTTAACAAAGCTTGCAATTTGTGGAATTGAATTTCAAGGTGAAAAAGAAGGTTAACAATTTTTGTAAAATCCTTCTTCAAGAACAGAAATTGCAAAATTATTGACTACAATATTCACAATGGCATTTCACACTGTGCCTGGTGCTTGTAAATAGGAGTTAAAGAAAGTATCATGTTGCTTAATATTTTGGCAATTAATTACAAAATTCACAATAACCAAGTCTCACTGAAGTGTTCCCTTAGGAAAACGTGAAGTTTATTAGGTATCAACTCATTGACATGGTCCATCTGAAGAAGCAATTTATTAGTCTAATGGTTAACACCTGTTAGATGAAGCTCAAAAATGAAAAAGATTTTAATTAAAAGCAAATGCAGGAAAGGCTAGCTTTTATCTGGTTTCATAAAAGATTGAATATATCTTCAGTATTCTGTGTGCATATATATATATATATATATATACTGCAAAAATATACAAAATATACACTGTGTGTGTGTGTGTGTGTGTGTATTACACAAACTCTCCTTTTCCCTGGAAATTTTAAGTACATTTTCCCTATAAGCTAAAAGCCATAGACATCCCTACAGATATTTTTTGCAAGTGAAATTACTTTTTACTTGGCAAAAACTAAACCTGTGATTCATAGCAGCTTAGAGCACTCAAGGCCAGAGTACATCTTGCTTGCTTTGACTGACATTTTTGCAGGCTAAATTGGACCTGCATGATTCAGCTGTATTGAGATTCATAATGCTGTGAGCAGATTAATTTGGGGGTGGTATAAAAGAGCATGGAGGGAAATTGTCTTGGAAATTGTGGCTACTGACTGAGGAAAAAATCAACCACAGCCAATAGGCAGTTTCAATTGATGTTTGGCTGGGGAGGCGTTTTCTTGCTACCCTCTTTATACAAAGAACATTAGAGAAATTTTAGTGAAGAAAACTACTAGGGAAGCAGAAATAGAGGGACTTTGCTATGAGAAATGAAATTAAAATAGGGAGCAAGAGCAGGGAGAATGGCTCTTTTTAACAGTTGTCAGCTGAAATATTAAAGGGAAGTGCGCATTTTATATAAAAGAAAAGGTGGCAAAAAATCCATTCCCCAAAAATTTCTCCTCAATGTCCACCATTAGCAGTTCACTCCTTTTAGATTTCTTCATTGAGTTCAATCCTCAGTTGCCCTAAAATTCATATACCCAGAGGAGTAAAAAGCTTCCTCCATGAATTTATTTCCTATCTGGACTACAAAGGGAGCACCAGAAAGTTGCTTTGGGAAGATCAGGCCTCAAGAAAATAAGGTGTTTAAAAAAGATTACTATACGGCTTATGCTGGCCAACACCTCATTTTTGCTTAATATTTATTTCATTCTCTCTCACTATTAATGTATAAGGTATACTCCAGTCATAATGGATCTTACTCAGGTGTGGCTACATAATCTATGGTACAAAATGTAAATATGAGCCACTTGTTAAACAAATTATTAAGAATTTCAGCAAAGCATTCAGCCAAGCTTAGAGCCCTTCTAATACGAGAGACCGCTGCACCTGCACAGATCACATGCCCAGGAAAACAGCCCTCATTTTATTTCTGTTAGTAGTGGAACTGGTGAATTCCAAACTTGATTAATGAAAGTGTTTTATTACAGATTACCTAAATATTTTTACTTGTAAATTCTCAACACTAATATTAATACCAAAAATTCAAATCCAAATTCTTTTTAGGTTAATTAGAGGCTTTACAAATCACTAAATTTAACTTTTTTTTTCCTATTTGCCTCCCTTTTTGTGTGATCTTCTATGGGAAGATATAGGATTTATGAGTTTCCACGGTATCATTCAGATTTGGACCTCATCCCCTCTCCTTTAAACCTGAGGTTCAAGAGCCTAATCTTCACTTTCTATTCCTAATGCATGAACCATCTTGTTGAAAACAGTCAAGGACTGCTCTCTAATAGTGGCCCAAACCAGCACTTATCCTAGAACCACCAATAATTTCCCCAGCCCCATGTTTGGAGTTAGGGTGAGTGTGATGATACCTGGTTATGCCAAACACTAGAAGTAGATAAGCTTTGGGCCAGGTACTCTATGGGCCCAGATAATAGGGAAATTAAGCCTGTAAGAGTCTTGCTCACCTAAGCTATAAAAAACACTTCTGGGTAGAAGAGGTTTTACATTCCAATTCAAACTTGAGTATGCTGCTGTGTAAGCCAATATTCATTTCCTCTTAGCGTATGTTTCAACTTTAGTACACTGCAACAATAATAGCGTATGTTTCAACTTTAGTACACTCCAACAATAAGATACTTATTCTCTACTAAAAACTCCCTCTTCATCTTTTGTTGACACAGCACTAAGTATCACATCATTCCTACCACTGACAGAATGCCCCAGAACATTTTTTCTTATTTTTTTTTCAAGATCAAGTAGCACTGATAACACTTCTTGCTAGTTTTACTCAGTTATATTTGGAGTAAGTGAAGTCATTTTTGATGAATGTAAAGCTGTCTTTTCTTCTTCCTACCCCCATCCCACAGGCATCAAAGAAAGTTAAATAAAAGAATGGCTATTGTGATGTTGACTAATAGTCATAAGACATTAGCTAAGAAATGAATAGCATCGAGGTTTTGAATGATCAGCTGTTAATTTTTTAGATTACTCTTTAGAAAATAATAAAAAAATCCTGCTTTTGATGAGTTGTCCATTAAAAAATCTTCTTTTAAAAGTAATATATATATTGCGTAACTACATTCTGTCCAATGCAATTCTAAGTGCATGCTTCTGAAATATTTACCCCCAAATGATCCCTTCTAAAACATACAGCTTTAGCTTGTCAGTTGACTGGCATTGAATTTCAAACTTAAGTTAAAATATGTTGAATCAGCTTTGCAATACTTGGCTGGATTTTTTTAGAATAGTATTATTCTTTCGTCTTATAGAAAACACCTAAGTAAAATAGTGCTTACTTTTAAACTTCAATTTATTGTATACAGAGCTTTCATTCTTAATAGCTTACTTTGACTTCAACAAACAGCATTTTTTCTTCAGCCAGAAAATATTGGATTATTCTTCTGAACTGAATCTTTACAAGATATAAAGCCTTCCAATTACTACCCAATATAACAAAATAAACCTGAAACCAAAGCTCTATAGCAAAAGTTTTAATATTTGAACTTAAAAAGACAAATATCCTATATGGACTTCAAAATATATAATAAATCTTAAGGAGTCAGGGCAATAATTTTTTTAAAGCACAATTTTATTTAAAGTACAATAAGGGATTAAAAAGGAGAAAATGGGTCTGGTGCAGTACCTCTTGCCTGTAATCCCAGCACTTTGGGAGGCCGAGGTGGGCAGATCACAAGGTCAGGAGTTCAAGGCCAACCTGGACAACATGATGAAACCTTGACTCTACTAAAACAAAACAAAAAAAAAAATTAGCTGGGTATTGTGGTGTACACCTGTAATCCCAGCTACTTGGGAGGCTGAGGCAGGAGAATTGCTTGAACCCAGGAGGCAGAGGTTGCAGTGAGCTTAGATCACTCCACTGCACTCCAGCCTGGGTGACAGAGCAAGACTCTGCCTCAAAAACATAAATAAATAAATAAATAAATATGAAGAAGAAGAAGGAGAAAATGAATCAACAGAAAAGTTAAATACTCTTTTATTAAAGAAGCTCTATCATACAAGAGGTAACACAGTTATAGGCTGTCTGCTTTCTTGATAACATAGTCAATTAGTTCATGATCTAGTCAATTATCAAGCTTAATCACAAATGGAAGATGATACATTGCTAAAATAAACAAGATAGTTCAGGAATAAGTGGTATATTATCTGGCAAGTAAATTCAGTACCAAAATCAGTCTCTAGGATCTTACTCCAAAGTAGACCTCGGCCTCCAATTATATAAAGCATGTGTTAATCTTGACATGGAGTATCTGTAGCTAGATAGTATATACCACTACCAAGTGCCATTTGACCTCCCTGGAAGAATATGACCTGATTAAGAACAAAGAATTTTTCATAATAGTGTGCAGTTCTGGATAATCTTACCTTTTTTGGTAGATTAAAGATGGTTTCAGATTCTTTGACACTTCCTTTGTAGGAGGTAGGGTCTAGCTCTTCCTCTTGAATCTTGGTGGGATCTGACTGTCTGCCTAATAGAATATAGTGGAAGTAAAGTTTGTCAGGCTTTGGGTCCAGACTTGAAGAGAATGGCAGCTTCCCCTCCTCTCTCTCGTAATATTCATTCTTAAAAGTAAGCTGTCATACTGTAAGGAGGCTCATACATCTCAATGTTTGAAGAGACCCATGTGGAAAGGAACCAATGTCCCTGCTGACAGTCCTTGATGAGCTGACTGCTGACAGTCAGCACCACCTTTCAAGGCATATGAATGCGTTATCTTGGAAAAGATCCTGAGAGATGAGCCACACCTCCAAGTCCTACCCAAATTAGATTCAGTTGTATTGGGAATTCTGGGATTGGTTGCTGCCATTTACAGCAGTGGTTAGCATCTTAAGAAAGAATGAGAAGGGCCAGGTGTGGTGGCCTGTAGTCCCAGCACTTTGGAAGGCTGAGGTGGGCAGATCACTTGAGGTCAGTAGTTCTTCTCAGAACAGATAAGAAAAACATTAATTGTAATAAATACTGAAGGTTTTAAGGATGAAAAATACTAATGTCTGTGACTTTTAAATGTCTCAGAAGAAAAGATGGATTAATAAAGGAATAAACTGATCTTTGATGAGGTTGTTTTAGAGCAAATATAGCAAAATATTAAGAATTGTAGAATTGAGGTGACAGGCATATGGTGGTTAATTTACAATTCTACTTTTTTGCATGCTTGAACATTTTCATTATGAAATGTTGAAAAAAAAGACATGTGAGGTGTTTGACACCTAGTAAACATTCAAAAAGTATAAGATTTTTTACATTGTTATTAGTTTTATATTTACTAGTAACTGAATATAATAAAAGTATTTATATAGCTTTATTTCCTTGAAAAATTATTCTAAATTAAACATATTAATTTTAGTATACCAGTTTTGACTTTGTTATCTCAAGAAATGTAAAGTCTTGCTAAGCAAATAGTGTATTTCCTATAACAGATGTCTAAAGTCAGTAATAATCCTGTAGCAGTAAGAAAAATGTATTGACCCGAATTCCATGGTATTTGATGTATTTTAAGATTAATTTTACTAAATTTAAATTTAACCCTAGTTTAACAGAAGATATCCAGTATACTATTCTAATTGAACATACTGTTTTCAACAAAACAGTTCATTTAACAAAAGCTGGCCCTGGGCTAGATGCTGTGGGAGGGAAAAAAGGAGCTGCTTAACACAAGGCCCTCATCCACAAAAGACCTTCAGTGCGGTTAGGAAGAAATGTCCAACCCTTGGGGGGAAAAGGAACAATGCATGAGTTAAAAATATAAAACATGTAACAAAGAAGTAAATGATTAAGAATCAAGTGAATAATATAGAATACGAGCTGAGAGTTCAGAAGATGAAAAAAATCATTATAGCTTTGAACTGAACATTTTGGGAGTTTTGATGCCTATTTAAGCCCTTTGGAACATGAAAGAAACTTATTGGGAACATGCGGTTTTGGTGGAAGACAAAACACAATTGAATAAAGAGTGATGTTCAGGAGCAGGACTTTCTTTGAGACTTATGGAGAGGAGGGAAAAATAAAAACAGAACTTTTAGCCACAATCAGCTAGAAATTGTAGCTGAATATTACAACCTCTCTTCCTTTCAAGAGGTATTAATTTATATTCTGGTTCATATACAGCATTGGGATAGGTTCTGAGGGTTACTACACATGAAATTTGGCCCTAATTTCAAGAGGCTTAAGAGTAACAATAACAAGAGCTATCTACTATATGACAAGGGTATGCCAGGCTAGTTGAAGGTTATAGTCTATTAGAAGGGCAAGGAAAAAGATACTGTAATATACAAAGTATTAAATGTCAAATGCCATTTAAAGAGACCAGATAAAACGCTAAGTGAATTCAGAGAAGAGTTTTCTTATAGTTGTATAAAGGAAGATAAGTATTCATGCAGGAGGTAACACTGAGTTGGTCTTTAAAGAGGAATGAGGATATTGTGAACAGAGATTCAGTGAAAGAGTAAGGAAAGGGATGAGAGTGATCCAAGGAACAAAACTAAATCATATGCATGACATGGAATATGTGATTCTTTCCAGCTACAGTGCAGACTGTATGGAAAGAAGGATGGCTGAAAGGGAAATTGGGCCAGACCACCGAGGCCTTGAATACCACGCTGAGTGTCTTGGGTTTTATTCTGTTGGCAATGGAAAGCCATTAGAGGATTATGACCTTAGGAATGAAAAGCTGAGAGCTTTTTTGTTTTTGTTGTTTGGTTTTAGTCGGTAGCTTGTGTAGGAGGAGTCCAAGGATGAAAAGCCTAGAGGCAAAATGACCACAAAGCAATGAGTACCTGAACTAAGGACACTGAAGGAGGTATTTCAGAGGATAAATATAAACTTGCAACTAATTCAGTGTCAAGAGCAATAGGACAGCAGAGTGTACCAAAATGGGGTTCAGTAAGAGATTGACGTTGTTTAGAATTGCCAATACATAATAAAAAGCAGACCAGATTTCAGTTATATTATTGTTCTTAAATTCCCTAGAAACAATGCACCTTTTACTGCCTGCACCCAGGGCAGATTGCTCCCACTGTCCCCCACATGGTATGCCATTGCATTGAAGTAAAAGCACTTAAGGAAGCATCGCAAATTCAAGTTTAGCACCTGGGAGTTTGAGGGAGCTTCTAATACAAATGGAAATCAGGAAGATAAAAGCAGATTTGGGAATGAGTTCAGTTTTGTACATGTTAAATGTGGCTTGTGGTGGGCTGGCCAAGTGGTAATGCTTAACATTCTCAATGTGATAGTGGATGTAAGTCAGCTGAGAAGTTAGGACAGACCTCTAGGTCAGCGACTCATCTGCTTAGAGGTGGCAACTAAAGCTAGCGGAATGCCTCTAGCTCTGAGGGAGTTAATATTTATAATTGAGCATCTACAATGTCACCCACATGTCTGGTCTCCAAAGTTAGTGGATCTTAAGACAAACAGTAATCAATATGCACAATCAAGGGCACCTACCCGAAATTTTTATCTTGAATTTCCTTCCTTTAGTCTCCTGCCAAAAATGCAGTTGAGATAATTGGCATTTGAAAGCTAAATATTAGGATTGTGCATATATTCTTTTTTATTTTTTTCTGAATTCTGTCACTACAACTTAATCATTTGTGCCTAAATAACTATAAATACCAGAAAATAGATTACACTAAATACATTAGAGCTTAGCTTTTAAAGGAAATATTATCAGTGATTTATAAGGTAATGTTCTGCCTTAGCCTTCCTCCAGGGTTGGTACAAAACATATAGAAAATGTCAGTGTAGTCTATAAAACTAGTATGAAGCATATTATCTTATACACACATGATATACTGGAAAATGGTTCTTTGAGAGGGGCAAAGCAAAATGGCCACTGATCATCCCTACCGTAGGAACACCAAATTTAACAACTTTCTACACAGAAGAAAAGCACCTTTATAAGTATCAGAAATCAGGTGATCAATCACACTCCCTGGTTTTAAATTCATATTGCTGAAAGAGGAACTGAAGAGAGTAGGAAATACTGTCTTAAATTGCCCTGCCAGCCCTCCCTCATCCCCCAGTAGCAGCCACATGCACAGAGGGAGAATCTGTTTGATGGGGAGACGGGGAGCGCAGTGATTGTGGACGTTGCATTGAACCTCAGTGCTGCTGTATCACAGGACACAGCAAAACCGGGCCGAACTCAGCCAGTACCCACAGAGCGGGCATTTAGACCAGCCCTAGCCAGAGGGGAATCACCCGTTCCAGTGGTCAGAACTTGAGTATTAGCAAGTCTCAATACCACGGGCTAAAGTGCTCTGGGGTTCTAAATAAGCTTGAAACACAGTCTAGGCCACAAGGACAGCAACTCCTAGGCAAGTCCTAGTGCTGTGCTAGGCCAGTAGACCTTGGTTGGAGGCACAGGACCTAGTGAGACACTAGTTGGGGCTGCTCAGGAAGTGCTTGTGCCACCCCTCCCCCAACCCCAGGCTGCACAGCTCATGGCAATGAAAGTGACTCCTTTCTGTTTGAGGAGAGGAGAAGGAAGAGTAAAGAGGACTTTGTTTTGCAACTTGGATACCAGCTCAGCCATAGCAGGATAGGGCACTGGTCAGAGTCATGAGGCCGCCTTTCCAGGCCCTAGCTCCCAGATGACATTTCTAGATATATCCTGGGCCAGAGGGAACCTGCTGGCCTTGAAAGGAATGATCCAGGCCAGGCAGGATTCATCACCTACTGACTAAAGAGTCCTTGGGCCCTTAAAAAACATCAGCGTTACCCAGGTAGAATGCTAAGGGCTTTGGGTGAGACTCAGATGTGCTAGCTTCAGGTGAGACCCAGCACATTCCCAGCTGTGGTGGCTACAGTAAGAGATTTCTTCTGCTTCAGAAAAGTGGAGGGAGACCGGAAGAGGGAATATATGTGCAAGTTCATATATACATGCATATATGTGAACTCCAAATCAATTTTTAAAAGGCTCAGTCAACTAGATAGGGAATGAGCAAAATACTTGAGGAAACACTTCACAGAAGGATCTGCAAATGGCCAAATGAGCATATATAAAGGGGCTCGACTTCATTTAGTCAGCAGAGAAAAATAAATTGAAACCACAATGCAGTGCCATTACATATCCACAAGAATGGCTAAAATTAAAGACAGGCATCACCAAATCCTAGCAAGGATGTGAAAGAACCATAAATCTCACACATTACTTTTGGGAATATCAAATGATACAACCATTTGGAGAAACAATTTGGTCCTATATTCTAAAGCTAAACATATACATACTCTATGACCAAGCAATTCTCCTAGATATAAGTCTAACAGAAATGAGTACAAGTGCTCACCAAAAAACATGTACAAGATGGTTTTACGGCAGCACTATGGATGACAGTCAAAAGTCAATCAAGATTAGGATAAATAACTTTTAGTATAGTTACATAATGGACTACTGAAGTCAACAAATCACAACCACATGCCATATGGGTGAATCCCATAAATATAATGTTGAACAAAAGAAGCTAGACACTAAGAGTATCTTAATTATATCAAATTCAGTAACAGGAAAAAGTAATCTATGATAGTACAAGCTAGCATAATGGTCACCCTTGGTAGTATGAGGGAAGTGCCTGGAAGAGGGAATAGGCAAATATTTTATTTTTCCCCTTTAATATGGGTGATGGTTACATAGATCTGTTCCCTCCATAAAAATTCGTCAAGCTATGCATTTAATATTTTTATAGTTTTCTGTATAAGCTACATTTTAATAACAACCCATCCATTTAAAGAAAGGTAATAATCTTTCTCCACTGGCTGAAATTTGCCAGATTGGGTAATTATGATCAGCTATTATTATGGTAGCTACTGTTATCCACAATGTTTTTCATTCTGTTGCTTTTTTGCCCTGAACGATAATTCCTGTAGCTCCATGGATATATTTAGATAATTTAGGATATTTGCACCAAATGATCCATGAACACAAGAAAAGATTAAAGAGTTAATATCACTATGCTTTTGAAAATGGAAAGACTCCAAATGTCTCAGTTTAAGTGTCTTTACATGATTTTAACTTGTATAAAGTGGTATGTAAGAAGACCATATGCCACAGCATCCAGATGTTCTTGAACCAGTAACCATTCTTCAGTCTGAAGCAGGTAAGATCGTTAGCTTATTTTAACTGTTTCAAACCTTAACTACATCAACTTTATGGTTTATTTAACCAAGCTCCTTAGAAACTAACAGCAGGCACAGAAAAATCTGTTTTTAAAGGAATAAACAGGGCAAAATGAAATTGAACCTTTAGGTTTAATTAATATTATTTTAACCCTAATGTTGATTGTTGTTTCTGTTAAATAATTATGAAGAAAAGAATACATGTTGATGTAATCAAAACTTGACATTTTGTTAATTGTTGGAGTCACCCTCACATTTTTTAATTGCATTATTAAGTGGCTTATTTCATTCACCTGGCTATACTAGGCCACCTGTAGAAAGACTGTGCTTATCCTACAGCATGACTCTTTAGAGCTCTGAAAAGAGAAAAGGGCTGAGAAGTTGAAACTGGGAGTCTATCATGTTCTTGATTCTATTGGTCACTCTATTAGATCTTTTAGGAAAATCATTTTACCTCTCTGACCTTCAGATTTTCAATCTGTAGGTTAGTAATAACCCTTGGCAGTGAAATGTCTTGAATGGTGACTTTTAACATAGCAGCGGTCATAAAAATATAAGATTATAACTATATAAAAGGGTTTCTAGGAGCTTACTCTTGGGACAAATCGTTTTGCCACATAGTATTTTTTAAACGGACAGGACAGTTATGAAAGATGTAGAGAGTGTTGTCATGTAAATTGATCAAATATATTTGTTAGGAGCAAAATGTGTACTGATTTTATTAATCAGTACACATGACTTACCCTCTTTTAAACAGTCTCCAAATCTTACTTTATTTAAGGATATTAAAAGTGCTTGGTGATCTGGTTGGTATTATTCAGCACGGATTTTTTTTTTCTACAGGCAGACAATGAATATAATTTATTGTGCGCATCTAAAGTCTAATGGCCTGCAGAGGTGATGCTGAATTGTTAGCCCTTCTCAATAGTTTATGAACAGGATGAAAAACTAGAGGCTAAGGATTCATATTTGCCTTTAGGATACTACCCCCCCACACACACACACACACATTTAAGTGTGTGCTAAGGGCCCATAGTAAAGAGACCAAAAAATAGTTTTAAAGCTCTAAATTAGACTGATAAAAATCCATAGGCATATGGGGCTCTGTCATTATCAAATAAAGAGACTTCAGATTTGGAGATAGAAGTAGAGGTTCAGGCCCCTTAGACTTACTAGCTAAATAAACGAACATATTATTTAACCTCCATTCACCTGAGCAGGCTCATTTTGAAAAATAGAACAATTATGCCTAAGAGCTTACTGTGACTATTAAGGATGATAATAAATGTTAAAAAATGTACAAATTGCAAAGCACCTACACATTTAAGATATTATTGAGATAACCTTTGGGTTTTCACATTCAAATATAATGTCATTTAGGCTCATAGAATAGTTACTCTTTATCTGATTCTTGTAAGTGAATTACAGGAGGTCAGCAGGAATTTTTTTAGCTCAGATAGTAATGAGAAAGAAGTATAAAGTGATTCGGGGCCTGGCGCAGTGGCTCATGCCTGTAATCCTAGCACTTTGGGAGTCTGAGGTGGGCGGATCACAAGGTCAAGAGATCGAGGCCATCCTGGCCAACATGGTGAACCCCTTTCTCTACTAAAAATACAAAAATTACCCAGGCATGGTGGCAGATGCCTGTAATACCAGCTACTCGGGAGGCTGAGACAGGGGAATTGCTTGCACCCAGGAGTTGGAGGTTGCAGTGAGCCGAGATCATGCCACTGCACTCCAGCTTGGTGACAGAATGAGACAAGGTCTCAAAAAAGAAGAAAAGGTGATTTGGAGTCAGAACTGTGTTGAAGACCTAGCTTTGTCTCTTATTTGTTTTGTGAACTAAAACCAGAGATTAAATTCTCTGAATGTCAGTTTCCTTTTCTGTAAAATTGGAAAAATATACGTTATGCAGTGTTTTAAAACTTAAATGAGACTATATACTCACTACACATAGGGCTTATTAGCTCTTAGGATTAAAATTGATTTTGTATGCCAGACATAGTCCTAGATGATGTGGATACATAGGGAAAGACATGAGTGTTGCCTTCAAATCCATAAACTATTGTAGGGAGAATCACATATTAAGACATAATGTCAATACAGAATGATAAATCCCATGATGTAGGTATGCCCAAGGTGCATGAAGTAGTAGAATCTGAGAAGATTCTTACAGGAGCCAGTCCTAAACTGAGGCTTGACAAATGAGTTAGATATGTGTCAGTTGCAAGGTGGGTTCTGTATTAGTTTTCTAGAGCTTCCATAACAGATTGTCATAAACTTGGCAACTTTAAACAATAAAAATGTATCCCCTCCCAGTACTGGAAGCCAAAATTAAGATGTCAGCAGTGTTGGTTTCTTTTGGAGACTCAGAGGGAGAAGCCATCCCATGCCTGTCTCTTAGCTGTTGGTGGTTGCTGGACATCCTTGGTGTTCCCTAGATTATAGTTGCATCACTGCAGTTTCTGCATCAGTCCTCACGTGGCCTTCTTCCCTGTGTGTTTTCTCATAGCCTTCTTATAAAGGCAGCAGTCATTGGATTTAACCAGGCTCGCCCTAATCCAGTATGACCTCATTTTAACTAATTATATTTGCAAAGGACCTCTTTCCAAGTAAGGTCACATTTGGGGTGGGCATGAATTTTGGAGGACACTAGTCCACCCAGTAGAGGGACCCTCTGGTTTCCCCAAATTAATGTCTATTTCATGTGCAAAATACATTTGCACCATTTCAAGACTCCTGGAAGTCTTAACTCATTCCAGTATTAAATCTAAATCGAACTTCTCATCTAAAAATTCAAAAAGTCCCAAATCTCACCATCTAAACTAGGTATAGGTGAGACTATGAGTTTGCTCTATCTTGGGCAAAACTCCTCTCCATCTGTGTATATGTGAGACTAGAAAACAAATTATCTGCTTTCAAAATACAATGGTGAGACAGGCACAGATTAAACATTCCCATTGGAAAAGAGAGCAAATGAAAGAAAGAAAGGGATCACTGGTTCAAAGCAAATCTGAAACCAAGCAGAGAAAGTTCCATTAGGTTTCAAGGCTTGTCCTCACCCTTGATATTCTCTCTTGTGGGCCCTTGGGGCATCCCCGCCCTCTGTGGCCTCTTCATCCATGGCACCACCCTTAGAATCATTCCTCCTCCATTTTCTCTCATCTCTGTCCCTTTCATCTCAAGCTAGCAATGTTCATTGGTACAAAATTCTCAAAAACTTCGTGGATTGCCCATGCAATTCATGGGAGGCTATGCCATTATGCAAGATGGCCCTCCACAGATCTTTTCTAGATAACCTCATGTCTATTGCTGACTTCTACTGAGATTTATTATTAGATCTGTGAACCACACACACCTAATCTCTTCAACGAAATGTCCAGCTACAGCTTTTGTGTTCCCTCCAGAGCATGTTTTCTCATGTTTTGCTGTCCAGATAGACTGAGAATTTCCCAAATCATAAAGTGCTGGTTTGTTTTTGCTTAACAGTTTATGCTTCAATTTATCTCATTTTACTATAAGCAGCAAGAAGAAAGCAGACCACACTTCTCAGACTTTGCTTTGAAATCTCCTCAGCTAGGTATACAAATTCATCCTTTACGTGTGTTAACTTCTACACAACACAACTGAGTGGAACACAGTTCAGTTATGTTTTCTCCTACTTTATAACAAGCACTGATCTTTCTCCAGTTTCCAATAATATGTTCTTCCTTTTCATATGAGACCTCATCAGAGCTACCTCTAATGTTCTTATTTCTAGGAACACTCTGTTTATGACAATATATGTATTATTTAAGCTGATAGAAGCTTTCTCTGCAGCTGCCCTCATTCCTTTTGGATCCCTCACCAAAATCACCTTTCACATTTATATTTCTACTAATAGTCGTTTTAAGTCATCAAGGCTTTTTCTATCATACGCTTCAAAATTCTTCCAGCATCTACCTATTGCCCAATTCCAAATTCCAAAGCCATTTGCAGATTTTTTTTTTTTTTTAGATATTATTACCCCTTACTTGGTACCAAAATGTGTGTCAGTTTCCTAGGGCTACCATAACCAATTACCACAGACTAGGTGGCTTATACCAACAGAAATGTATGCTTTCACCATTCTGGAGGCCAGAAGTCTGAAATCTAGGTGTCAACCATGCTTCTTTGGAAGGCTCTAGGGAAGAATCACTGCTTCTTACTACCTTCTGGTGGTTCCTGGCAATCCTTAGCATTCTTTGGCTTGTAGTTGTATCATTCCTGTCTCTGCCTTCATATGAGGTCTTATATGAAAGGCATCATCACATGTTCCTCTTCCTCTTCCTCCTTATGTGTCTTCATATGGCCTTCTTAGAAGGATACAAGTCATTGGATTTAAGGCTTATCCTAATACAATTGAACCTCATCTTAATTATATCTCCAAAGACTCTATTTCCAAGTAAGGTCACATTTTGAGGTTCTAGATGAACAAGAATTTTAAATGGAATGCTAGTCAACCCAGTGTGGGTTCTAACAGACTTCTAGTTCTCCCTCATCTTCTCTTTTAGGTGACAACACTAATATTAAGTTGCTATGGTGACAGTTTATTTGACCTACTATCTGCATTCTATTTCTTTTCAAAATGTGTTTCTTATATGTTAAACCTTTTTGCCAAGATGAGGTCAGAAACAGTAAAATATTGTTTTTAAGTTATTGGATTAATATGTCTGTCTGCTACTAACTGTGGTTAAATAATAATCTTTGTTTTTATTCATAGTTAATTACATGCTCAAGTTGAAAATACCAAAGGTTCTGTAACTGATTCTGTGAACTGATATTTAATACATGGTCTTCCATGGTTACCCAGCCTGGGATTTGTTACTTTAACACATCAATCAATGGCAAAGTCAATGTGTAAGCTGCTGGTGATTTTGGAAGCATCTTTGTATTCAATAGTCTTGTACCTTGTGTGTGATTGAAGGTCATTCTTAGAAAAGAATGATATCTAAGACTGTAAATATATTGTACTTTCTAAACTCTTGAGAGTAGAGATTTGCAACATCAATATATGGCCAAGCTTTACCCATTCAGGCTACTAAGACTGATACTCATAGCTTTAATTATTTTCACTTGATGAAGATAATTCCAGGAATACTGTTCTTTACTTGCTTGTCTCTTGGAATATATGTCCATTTTATCATTTGAAACTTATGAAACAATATCTTTTTTGTTTTTGTGTGGGCTTTTTTCTCATCATATACTTGTAAGATTTTACTTGTCTTGCCTTCATGGTAATCCACATACTAGGGGTATTATATTTAGAAATTTCATGTCTTAGTACTTATTAAGTGTATTGGAGTGTTATTTCTTGAGGTTCATTTTCAAAATATGATCCACACTCCTATTTCATTTGGGTTTGTTGTTGGCTAAAAAATCGTCTTCAGCACCCCCATTTCCCCCAAAAGATATCATTTCCTAATACCTGGGACCTGTAAATGTTACCTTACTTGGTAAAAGAACCTTTGCACATATGATTAGGTTAAGGGCCTTGAGATGGGAGATTAAACTGGATTATTGGGATAGACCCTCACTGCAATCACCAGTGTCCTTATGAGGGAGAGTTAGGGGAAGATTTGAAAACAGAAAAGAAAAAGGCAATATGACAGTAGATGCAGAGATCTGAGCAGTTTAGACAGAAATGAAACTGATTTCTAACCCCTGACCTCCAAAATTGTGAGAAAATGCACTTCTATTGTTTTAAGCCGCCAAATTTGTGTAATCTGTTAAAGGTATGTAACATTTTCCCTTGGAAGATGTGAGATGCACCATACTCCTAAAATGTAATAGGTTGCCGGATTTATATATAACAGTTATGTTTCTCAGTTCTATGCAGAAAGTGCATCCTCTGAGTTGATATTGGGTTTCGAGTAACATTCCTCCAGCTTGTCCTTAAGTATAATACTTAACCTGTCAAATTAATTCAGAACTTCTCCATATAATAGATTTTGAAATTGGGAGACTATTTCAGATGGTTTTTAAAAAGAGGCACATCTTTTCCTACCTAAATAGAGTATTTCAGATTTGCCCCTCTGTAAACATTCATACTTCTTTATAAAGCCTCAACTTCTGTTCAGTTTTCATTTCACATTATAAATGACAGATTAAACCAAAGCTTCCCTCCTTTTATGGGTGGAAAATTGATGGTACAACTAATTGTTCTCTCAAATGGCTAATTATATTTCTGGTTGCCTACTTGAAGGTCTAATTAGCCAATTGCATATGCTTTTGTGGGGTAAGGAGATAATTGGTGTTCTTAAGCAGGTAATTAGAAAAGCAATTAGTAGTGCCCACAACTAATTACAAGAATGAAAACTGTCCCCACCAAAATGGTACCAGTGTCTACTGGGCAGAAAAGCACTCTCTGGAAAGTGATGGGAGACTTATGCATCTTGCAGTGTTAGAATGGCAGGCAGTAAAACAAATCGTCAACTAGACCCACATAATCTATGAGCAACCTCCTAGGAGAGGGCTGTCAAAAGCCTTTCTAACTGTGGCAAAGGGCTGCAATTGGGGCAGTTTCCCTATTGCCAGTAATAACCAGCACATGAACTTGTATCTCTGTCAGGAGCACTGTGATCTTCAAAGTTCTTTCATTCCTAGAAATAACATATTATGAAATCCATTCTCTAGTGGCAATTTTTTATGATGTTGTGTTATCAGTATCTATTTTTCACACGTTATAAAATAAAGGATTCTGTGGGGAACACCACTTGTTTTTAGTTGCTTTTCAACTGCATCTGACCAGTTCTTTAAGTAACAGAGCTTCAGTTAAACGTTTCAGTGAATTCATCTTTTGCAGAAAGCTTCCTGTGGTTAGCAGGTTTTGTTGTCAAATCCCTGCAGGTTTTATGCCCGATTAAGCTTCTGATTGGGCTCTTTGTTCTTTATTACCCAACTAGTTATTCCATGTAAATGAGAAGGGGTAGAAATAGGAAAATTGTTTTATCTGACAGCAAGTCAAACAATTTAGCTCTCAAGTAACAAGGAAATAAAACTTGTTGAGAAACTTGGTACTCTATCTGAAAAATTTAAATCTGCTGTCAAGAAAAATGAAAATGCCTGAATTGCTGCATCTCCTGACACATTTCAAAATGGGGATACATAGCACAAATTATAGTGTGCTTGATGGTGCTGGTGATAATAGCACCCAGCGCTCCTCCCAGAGCACCGAGCGCTACTGCTAAAAGGGTTCAACTGCGGGGGTTGTGCACAGATAGTTGCCTGGGAGAGCTAAGGATCGTTAGGTCAGAGTTTCCAAGAATAGAACAAATTTGCCAGAAGAATTAATGATTTCACTGGGAAAATGCCTTTCTCATTTTTTTCTATTTTAGAATTTATTTGCCTTATTCTGTATTTTCCCATCATCCCTCCTGTCCAGTCTTAGTCATTGACTTTAATCAGGACCCCCTGCTTCCTAAGCCAGGGCAAAATGCCTAGAACTATGGGAAAATGTTGCCTCGAAGCAAAAGTCAAAACAAATGCAAATCTGCTATTAGAGTTGAGTAGTCTAAATGCTGCAGCACAATTGAGGATTAAATTCTGGAAAAGGGTGTCTAAAATAAATACACAACCAAGAGGTTATTTTTTTTTAATTAGCCATGATTGAAGGATAATGCAGAAGAAGGATTAAAGGCATTAATTATATAAGAGACAAAGAATAAGCAGACTTTTCTTAAAATGTAGTATAAAACAGTTTTGTTAGAGAATAAAGGTATTTTTATTCCATTAAATGTTTTTTCTATGCTTTTATTTTTTTCAAACACATTTTCTTGTGTGTTTGTGTATTTTGTGTGTTTCCCAAATCAATTTTGGGATCATAGAATACATGATCTGTCATTTACCCTGTCTCTCCAGAGCAGGACAATCTGACAGGTGGTCACCAAGCCTCTACCTAGTGGTGGCCCCGGAAGCAACTTTGTTAGTTTAAAAAGGAAAAACAAAGTCTCTTATTATTTGAAAGAGCTTTCTTTCATTGAATTGACCTGCTCATTGTAACTTCTACCCAGTTTCTGTTGCCCAAAACTGCCACAAGGAGGTTCTGACCCTGATAAAATGGCAGCCTCTCAGATATCAAAAGGCTCGTGTACTAAATCTTTCCTCCAAATCCCCAAGGCCTCTAAGACCTTTCTGTTACAATTGAATTTTAGCAGATTTAATATCTGTTCCTAAACAGTGACCAAACAATAATTCAGTTAAGCTTATATCCAACCAGAGGAACATTATTTAAATTTGAGTGAGGGTAGAGAGAGGGAAGGAAAATGAAATATTCTGCCTCATTTAGCTTTAAAAACTTGTAACTTGACTTAAAAAAAAAAAACAAAAAACTTTTAAACTGAATATATTGGTGTCAGAGAGATCTAGACCAGATTGTTTTTCGAAATTCTGTGCCTGCGGTAATATTTCATTTGCTTTTCTAGCTTATTCTCTCTTTTTAAAAAAATCTGCTACTTTATTTTAATAAGCTTAAAGTAGAAAGGATTAAAAGGCACCTATTTACCTTACACATGCTTCAAGCTTCATGTAGATGTTTATTGGCATTAAAAATGTTCAGGGCTTTTGAACTGACCACATTCTCTCTTACTTTGCCCTCTGCCAAACCAATGCAGTTTCTATATAATTTACATGAGATAACCCAGAGGAGTCAAAGACATAAATAAACACTAAAAATCTGTCAATGGTAATTGGAATTCATCTAATGACAATGGTGATGTTTAGAAGAATATATTATGACATGTTCCTTTCTCAGGACTTTTTCATATCCTTCTCTTTTTTTGCTGAAAATCTTTTCTCCTGGAGATCCATGTAGCTTACTTTCTTACCTGCTTCAAGTCTTTACTCAAATGTCACCTTCTCAGTGAGGCCATGTAGAGCCAGAGCCTTTATAATCGTACTTCCCCGTTCCTCATGCCAACAGACTTCTAATCACCTACATTTCCTGCCTTATTTTTCTCCATAACATCCATCATCATCTTACATATGCTTTTTCTCATTATTATTTGTGAAATATGTCATGTGTACAGGAGAGTGTATAAAATACACATGTACAGTTTAGAACAAACACCCGGGTAAGCAAACACCTGTCTAATCACGACCCAGGTTAAGAAATAAGAAGCTCCCTGGGTGTTTTGAAAGGTAACCACTATTCCAACTTCCATGATAGTCATTCCTTTATGTTTTCTTATTGTTTTTTCATTTATGTATATTTGTCAATGATAATACATAATTTAGTCATTTATTCTGGTTAAAACAACAGACTAAGATATTTGGCACTCTTTGTATAGACGAATTCCTAGATCTGTTCCAGAATACTCCAAAACTTATTCTCAGCCAAATCAACGTGCCTCTTCTTTCACCAGCTCTCTTGGTCTGTTTATTTCGCCCCCAACCTTCTATCTCTTTCCAACTTTTCTTCCCTAATTTGGCATACCCCTACTAGATTTTTAGGCTCTTCTCCAATTCTCTTAACAGGACAATCTTCATTTTTGACATAAGTCACAATCAACTGACCAAGGTAACCTAATTTTACTGAAAATATCAGGTAATTTCCATTCCTGAAACAAATTTAAATGGTTATAGAGTTTCTGCTATTTGTTACCTGTTATAATAACGGAAAAACATGCTTATCCAGACAGCCTAACTTTTTGTTCTTTGGTACAGTCCTCAGAGTGACTTTGCTTTGCTTCAAATTATCCCATATACAATTTCCATTTAGATTTATTCCAAAGATTTCAGCAAGCACACTGCTTCATAGATGATCTCATTTTGTTTCGATAATGTCCTCAATCATTTCATATACAATCAAAATGAGTAATCAGAGGTTATGCAAATGAAACTTTATCATCATTGGGACGTCTGCCTATCTGCAAGTATCCTTCATCCTCATCTAGTTGAAGTTAGCTATTATTCTCTTCTACAGAATTTTCAGTGGAACACTGTCCACCTTTCTTTTATACGCTACAGAGTCCAGAGAACTGTACTCATTTTCTTTTTTTATGTTGTTAGAACTAGATGTATCATTCAGCTATAATCTGCATTCTACAATAGCTGTAATCACTGTGTCACTGGTCCCTGAAATGAATTCTTAGATTGGGCAATCACTACACTATCAACATATATTAGGTATAGCATCTAAATCTTTTGTTGAGAATATCGCCATTTTACTTGTCTAAAGCAGTATGCAGTAAGGGTAGCAGTATATATCTAAATTTTTTTTTTTCCTTTTAAACACTATTTTATTTTAGTGATTTTTCTATTGCCATGGTGAGGCAAGCCAGGTCAAATCAGAGGAGAATATTTAGTGGAATCTTCCGGAAAATTGTCTTATTTCTTATCTTCATTTTTGTGAATGGATACAGAATTGTGTTTATTTCATCAATTTCAGATTAACTTGTACAGAAAGGTCATTATGCTGTTCTCTAAAATGCAAACAGAATTTTTAAAAATAACTTTACGAAGATATAATTCACATACTGTATAGTTCATCCATTTACAACTCAGTGTCTCTCAACAGTATTCACAGAGTTGTGTAACCACCACCGCAATCAATATTAAAACATTTTCATCACCGCGACAAGAAATTCTGCATCCCTTAGCTACCACTGCCGCCCTCTTCCATGCCCCTTCATTTTCACCACTCATAGGCAAACACCATCTACTTTGTGTCCATAGATTTGCCTGTTCTGGACATTTCATATAAATAAAGTCATATAAAATGTAGTTTTAAATGACTGGCTTCTTTTTTAAAAATTGTATTTTTTTCCCCATTTATTTATTTTATTGCATTTTAGGTTTTGGGGTACATGTGAAGAACATGCAAAATTGTTGCATAGGTACACACATGGCAGTGTGATTTGCTGCCTTCCTCCCCATCACCTACATCTGGCATTTCTCCCCTTGCTATCTCTCCCCAGCTCCCCACCCCCCACCGTCCCTCCCCTATTTCCCCCCAACTGACCCCAGTGTGTAGTGCTCCCCTCCCTGTGTCCATGTGTTCTCATTGTATATATCTAAATTAACTTCTGTTGTAGCATTTTATCAGTGTTCTGCCTTTTCCCTGCATTGGCTGCATTTTACCAGAAACAAAAGTTGTCGAGCAGTAATTACCCATACACAGTCTAGGAGCTCTTTTGATAAAAGTTAAGTATTCAAAATGTTATAATAAACACTATAATGTTTGCTTTATTTATTTTTTTATTTTTATTTTTATTTATTTTTTTTCCCATTTATTTATTTTATTGCATTTTAGGTTTTGGGGTACATGTGAAGAACATGCAAAATTGTTGCATAGGAACACACGTGGCAGTGTGATTTGCTGCCTTCCTCCCCATCACCTACATCTGGCATTTCTCCCCTTGCTATCTCTCCCCAGCTCCCCACCCCCCACCGTCCCTCCCCTATTTCCCCCCAACTGACCCCAGTGTGTAGTGCTCCCCTCCCTGTGTCCATGTGTTCTCATTGTTTAACACCCGCCTATGAGTGAGAACATGCGGTGTTTGATCTTCTGCTCTTCTGTCAGTTTGCTGAGAATGATGGTTTCCAGGTTCATCCATGTCCCTACAAAGGACCCAAACTCATCGTTTTTGATGGCTGCATAATATTCCATGGTGTATATGTGCCACATTATCCCTATCCAGTCTATTGTCGATGGGCATTTGGGTTGGTTCCAGGTCTTTGCTATTGTAAACAGTGCTGCAATGAACATTTGTGTACACGTGTCCTTATAGTAGAACGATTTGTAATCCTTTGGATATATACCCAGTAATGGGATTGCTGGGTCAAATGGAATTTCTATTTCTAGGTCCTTGAGGAATCGCCACACTGTCTTCCACAATGGTTGAACTAATTTACACTCCCACCAACAGTGCAAAAGTGTTCCTATTTCTCCACATCCTCTCCAGCATCTGTTGTCTCCAGATTTTTTAATGATCGCCATTCTAACCGGCGTGAGATGGTATCTCAATGTAGTTTTGATTTGCATTTCTCTGATGACCAGTGATGATGAGCATTTTTTCATATGTTTGTTGGCCTCACGTATGTCTTCTTTTGAGAAGTGTCTGTTCATATCCTTTGCCCACTTTTGAATGGGCTTGTTAGTTTTTTTCTTGTAAATCTGCTTTAGTACTTTGTAAATTTTTGATATCAGCCCTTAGTCAGATGGGTAAACTGTGAAAATTTTTTCCCAATCTGTTGGTTGCC
>NW_022436953.1:19065751-19110269 GCF_009761245.1 Sapajus apella
TCATAAAATGATTTGGGAAGAATTCCCTCTTTTTGTATTGTTTGGAATAGTTTCAGAAGAAATGGTACCAGCTCCTCTTTGTATGTCTGGTAGAATTCAGCTGTGAACCCATCTGGACCTGGGCTTTTTTTGGGTGGTAAGCTCTTAATTGCTGCCTCAACTTCAGACCTTGTTATGGGTCTGTTCAGGGTTTCGGCTTCTTCCTGGTTTAGGCTTGGCAGGAGGCAAGTGTCCAGGAATTTATCCATTTCTTCCAGGTTTATTAGTTTGTGTGCATAGAGTTGTTTGTAATAATCTCTGATGATGGTTTGAATTTCTGTGGAATCTGTGGTGATATCCCCTTTATCGTTTTTTATTGCATCAATTTGGTTATTCTCTCTTTTCTTTTTTATTAATCTGGCTAGTGGTCTGTCTATTTTGTTGATCTTTTCAAAAAACCAGCTCCTGGATTTATTGATTTTTTGAAGGGTTTTTTGTGTCTCTATCTCCTTCAGTTCTGCTCTGATCTTAGCTATTTCTTGTCTTCTGCTAGACTTTGAGTTTTTTTGATCTTGCTCCTCTAGCTCTTTCAGTTTTGACGATAGGGTGTCAATTTTTGATCTCTCCTTGCTTCTCATGTGGGCACTTATTGCTATATATTTTCCTCTAGAGACTGCTTTAAATGTGTCCCAGAGATTCTGGTATGTTGTGTCTTCATTCTCGTTGGTTTCGAAGAACATCTTTATTTCTGCCTTCATTTCATTGTTTATCCAGTCAACATTCAAGAGCCAGTTGTTCAGTTTCCATGAAGCTGTGCGGTTCTGAGTTAGTTTTTGAATTCTGAGTTCTAACTTGATTGCACTGTGGTCTGAGAGACTGTTTGTTATGATTTCCGTTCTTTTGCATTTGCTGAGGAGTGATTTACTCCCAATTATGTGGTCAATTTTAGAGTAGGTGTGATGTGGTGCTGAGAAGAATGTATATTCTGTGGATTTGGGGTGGAGAGTTCTGTAAATGTCTATTAGGTTTGCTTGGTCCAGGTCTGAATTCAAGTCCTGGATATCCTTGTTAATTTTCTGTCTGGTTGATCTGTCTAATGTTGACAATGGGGTGTTAAAGTCTCCCACTATTATTGTGTGGGAGTCTAAGTCTCTTTGTAAGTCATTAAGAACTTGCCTTATGTATCTGGGTGCTCCTGTATTGGGTGCATATATATTTAGGATCGTTAGCTCTTCTTGTTGCATCGATCCTTTTACCATTATGTAATGTCCCTCTTTGTCTCTTATGATCTTTGTTGCTTTAAAGTCTAATTTATCAGAGATGAGAATTGCAACTCCTGCTTTTTTTTGCTCTCCATTTGCTTGGTAAATCTTCCTCCATCCCTTTATTTTGAGCCTTTGTGTATCCTTGCATGTGAGATGGGTTTCCTGGATACAGCACACCGATGGGTTTTGTCTTTTTATCCAATTTGCCAGTCTGTGTCTTTTGATTGGGGCATTTAGTCCATTTACATTTAGGGTTAATATTGTTATGTGTTAATTTGATACTGCCATTTTGGTGCTAGCTGGCTGTTTTGCCCTTTAGTTGATCTGGTACTTGTTGTTCCTTTATATGTGTAGAGCCTCTTTCAGGAGCTCTTGTAGAGCTGGCCTGGTGGTGACGAAATCTCTGAGTACTTGCATGTTCCCAAAGGATTTCTTTTTTCCTTCACTTATGAAGCTTAGTTTGGCTGGATAGGAGATTCTGGGTTGAAAGTTCTTTTCTTTAAGGATGTTGAATATTGGCCCCCATTCTCTTCTGGCTTGTAGGGTTTCTGCTGAGAGATCTGCTGTGAGTCTGATAGGCTTCCCTTTATGGGTAACCCGACCTTTCTCTCTGGCTGCCCTTAGTATTTTCTCCTTCATTTCGACCCTGGTGAATCTGACGATTATGTGCCTTGGGGTTGCTCTTCTTGACGAATATCTTTGTGGTGTTCTCTGTATTTCCTGGACTTGAATGTTTGCCTGCCTTGCTAGGTTGGGGAAGTTTTCCTGGATAATATCCTGAAGAGTATTTTCCAGCTTGCATTCATTCTCTTCGTCGCATTCAGGTACGCCTATCAAACGTAGATTAGGTCTTTTCACATAGTCCCACATTTCTTGGAGACTTTGTTCATTCCTTTTTACCCTTTTTTCTCCAGTCTTGCCTTCCCGTTTTATTTCATTGAGTTGATCTTCGACCTCTGATATCCTTTCTTCTGCTTGGTCCATTCGGCTGTTTATACTTGTGCATGCTTCACGAAGTTCTCGTGTTGCATTTTTCAGCTCCATCAATTCACTTATATTCCTTTCTATTTTGTCCATTCTTGTTAGCATTTCGTCAAATCTTTTTTCAAGGTTCTTAGTTTCTTTGCATTTGGTTAGAACATGTTCTTTAAGTTCACAGAAGTTTCTTACTACCCACCTTCTGAAGTCTGATTCTGTCATTTCATCACACTCATTCTCCCTCCAACCTTGTTCCCTTGCTGGTGAGGAGTTGTGATCCCTTTTAGGAGGAGAGGTGTTCTGGTTTCAGGTGTTTTCATCCTTTTTGCGCCGGTTTCTTCCCATCCTTAAGGATTTATCCACCTGTCGACTTTGTAGTTGCTGGCTTTCAGATTGGGCCTCAAATCTTTCAGATTGACGTTCTGTTTGTTGATGATGAGGTTATTTCTGTTTCTTGGTTTTCCTTCTGACAGTCTGGCCCCTCTGCTGTAGGTCTGCTGAGGTTCACTCCAGGCCCTGCTTGCCTGGGGTTCACCTGCAGCAGCTGTTGAACAGCAAGGGTTGTTACCAGTTTTCTTCTTCTGCTATCTTTGTCCCAGATGGATACCCGCCTAGTGTCAATCTGATCTCTCTTTTATGAGGTGTCTTTTTGGATATATAGGGGACAGGGAGCTGCTTGAGGAGACGGTCTTTTCTTTATAGGAGCTCAAATGGTGAGTTGCGAGCTCTGTTGTTGTTCATTCAGAGCTGCTGGGCAGGTACTTTTAGGTCTGCTGCAGCTGAACTCATAAACTGCTTTTTGTTCCCAGGTGCTCTGTCCCAGGGATTTAGGGCTTTATTTATGAGTTTCCGTTATGCTGCCGCCGCCTTTTTTTTTTTTTTTTTTTCCTTCAGACCTGCCCAGCCCAGCAAGGAGGCAGCCTAGACACTGTCGGCCTATAGCAGCTTTGCTGAGCTGCTGTGGGCTCCGCCCCGCTGCCGAGTGAGCTTCCCTGCAGTCCTGTTTATACGCTGGTAGGGCGGAGTCTCTGCTGTGGCGGGTTGCCTTGGCAACGGCGGGCTGCCTCAGCAATGGCGGTTTGCCTTGGCAACGGCGGTCTCCCTGGTAATGGCGGACGTCCCTCCCCCACAGAGCTGGACCGTCCCGGGTTCAGCTGCGCTTGCTGTGCAAGTCTCAATCCAGAGTTTCTGGTTGCTGTTCTTTTGTGGGGGTGGGGCCAGCAGAGCCTGATTGCCTGGCTCCCTGCCTCAGAGCCTTTTTTAAGTTGGTGTTCCAGTCGCCTGTTGAAGAGGCGCCGGGGTCTGTTTGTTTTCCCCTGCGGCCACTCACTGCGCTGGCTTAAACAGCGGCACTGAGGTTTGTGGCGCTTTTTTTTTTTTTTTTTTTTTACCCTGGAATCTACTGTCCTGGTTCTCTGCTCAGTCTCCTTTTTGAACCAGCGTATGGGCGACTTCCCGTGGCTCCAATCGCCAGCCAAAAGGGCACCCGGACCGGTGTATTTTGTACGGAGAACCGCGGCTCCGGGGCGGCGACAAAGCAGCCGCGCGGGGCAAAGCAGCGGCGCTGGCCGGCACAGCGGCGCTGGCCGAAACAGCCGCGCTGGTGACCGTGGAGCACCTCTGCCCGGGAATTTCCTAGTCTGTGGGCAATAAAAACGCGGCGTCCACTCACCCTCTGCGCTTTCACTGGGAGCTGCAATCCTGAGCTGTTCCTAAACGGCCATCTTGGATCTCCCCAACTATTTATTTATTTTTTGTTTATTAGCTTCAGCATTCTACATTTCTTCATTCAAAGAACAGATTTTTAAACTGATAGCTAAAATTATTAGATCCTCTGCTCAAAGATTAAGTTTAAATAGGCAAAAATATACACAAAACTCTACTTCTAAAAATATAATTGAAATAATCAATTTTCATTTTGAAAAAAATAATTCTTTCTAGAGGGTACCTGGTTTCAATGGCAAACTGATCCAGTTCTTTGAGAAATATGTTACTGCCAGGTATTTAAAATAATAGTATTTGGAAGAATACAAATATACAAATGATTGTATCCATAGAAGTAGTAAAACTTTAAGGAGATACTTTAAAGAAGAGGCTTAAAGATTTTTTCATCACTACCATAAAATAATAATTTGAGCATTTTTAAGGGTTCTGCACTGAACTAATTATGAAAAGACGGTCTTGTTGCAAGTCTTCAATCAAAATAAAATATAATGTTTTAAAAAAGCAATTGTATGGTTAGTCATTATCTGTGTTCCTACTGAGTTTGGTCATAAGGTTATATTTGAAGAAATATCTTCTTTTATATATTCGACTTCAACTCAATCATGTAATACATTTATCTGGCATGTGAAGAATTTTATGTAGTCTCTCATCATAGAAAATGATGGTAGGCTGCCCATGTGGCAAAGGTTGTAAATTCAGGTATGCTACTGATTATTATCTGTGTTAAAGTGACTTCAACATTTTCCAAAATCTATTGATATAAGAGTAGCTCATCATACATATTCTATTAAACCATAATAAAGTTAATATTAGTACCATGGATTTTATAAAATAATTTTGAGGAAGCTGAAAGCTTCATTTATTTTAGTAATAAGATGCTTGAGGACCACTTTGGTTTTAATAAAAACACAGAAAGTAACATATGAGAAGGAACCATAAAGATGCTAGTTGAATAGTTGTAATACCAATTAGTTGGCAGTTGATTCATTCATCAAATATTTATTGACTATCCACTGTATTTATGTACCATCACACCTTGTACCAGTAGAAACTGAATTATGTTTTAAAAATAAGATGAATAAGGGTGGAAATGGGGAATGACTGATTGATAATCCCAATGAGTGTGGGATTTTTCTTTGTGGTGGGTGAGGAAATTGTTCTATAATTAGATTAGAATGATGCTTGCACAATTCCGTGACTGTACTAAAAATCAATGAACTATGTACATTCGCTCTGAAAATTTTGATCTTATGATATGTGAATTAAATCTCAATAAAGCTACTTAGAAAAACAAAGCTTTATTGATGGAAGACAACAATGTCATAATGATATTGATCGTAAAGTTGTTGGCTCTCAGCCCGTGGTGACCAAGTAGGCAAGCGTGCATCTAACAGTTTATGAGACAATCCTAGAGAAGTTGGACTATTTGGATTTGGGATTAACATTTGCTCTACTTTGCATGCACAAGAAAACTCAGGCCTTGTGACACAGTAGGCATTGCATGTATTTTTTTTAACAATCACAAATTTAGAAAAAAGTATTTACAAGTATATATAAACAATAATTTCCTCATACCATTTCAGAGTAATTTGCCACCTGACACCCTTTTATGTCCTACTACTTTAGTGTATATTTCTTAAAAAAAAAAAAAAAGTTTTTCTGTGTAACTACAAGGTAGTCATCCAAATGGAGAAATTAACACTAATGTATCACTACCACCTAATCCTCAGACCTCATTCAGGTTACAGCAATTTTTCCATTACAGCAAAATTATGGCAAAAGAATCGGTTTGGAATAATGCATTGCATATAGTTTCCTCAGTCTAAAACAGGTTCTTAGTCTTTCCTTGACTTTCATGGGCTTGATAATTTTGAATAATTATTTTATGATGGATTTTAGAATGTCCCTCAATTTGGATTTGTTCAATGTTTTCTCATGATTATATCCATGTAATGCAATCTTTTGTGGTGATACTCACTTCAGCAAAAGTGATTCTATATTCTTCTCATTGCATCCTATTGGATGTGCACAATTTCAACTTGTGCACTGCTGATGATGTTTGCTTTAATAATTTGCATAAGATAGTGTTTTTTTCAGTATAAAATTACTCTTTTCCTTTTTACAATTAGTAACTACTTTATGGAAAGTACTATGAAACTATGTAAACTTCCCATTCCTTATAAAACTTTCAATTTAATATTTCCTTATTTATGTGACATCTTCCTATTTTTGTCACTGAATAATAATCTGTTACTGTCTTTATTTTGATGCTTAAATTGCCCAGATCTGAGAATTGGGGGCCCCTTTAAGACGGCTTCTGTATCCTTTTGGAAAGTCTCTATATTCTTTAAGTATTGCTTTACTTTCTGGCACAAAGTAACTCCAGTTTCATCTTGTACTTTCTATGCCTCAGTGATTTCTTCAGAAAGTCTTGGTTCCTTTTAGTGGAAAATGGTATTTAGAAGCCACAATCTGTACTCATTGTTATTGAGGTATTGCTGCTCCCAGGGCCTGTCCATGGGCAGAGATGAAAAACATATCTATGTATATATACATTTATATATGTATTTATTTATTTTATTTCTCTATATGCTGAACACCATGAGCTTATATAAATAACTAAAATTCCAATCTAGAATGCAGAGTTCATTTATCTGTTCCCATATTTATAACTCCTTTACCTAACTAGGTGATGAACTGGTTTCCACTATCCTTAATGTATTGAGACAAAAATAAAGCTTCCTTTTATGTGACAAGTCTCCCATCTCAGCTTTCCTTCCCTCCCCAGTGCAGATTCCAGTCTCCCATGTATTAGTCCATTCTCACACTGCTATAATGACATACCTGAGACTGCGTAATTTATAAAGAAAAGAAGTTTAATTGGCTCATGGTTCTGTGGGCTATACAGGCTTCTGCCTCTGGGGAGGCCTCAGGAAACTTACAATCATGGTGGAAGGCTAAGGGGAAGCAAGCACATCTTTACATACATGGCTGGCAGGAGAGAGAGGGAGAGATAGCAAAGTGGGAGGTGCTACACACTTTGAAACAACAAGATCTCTTACAAACTCTATTATGAGACAGCACTACAGGGATGGTGCTAAGTTCTAAACCACTGGAAACCACCCCCATGATCCAATCACCTCCCACCAGGCTCCACCGTCAACACTCGGGATCACAATTCAACCTGAAATTTGGGTGGGACACAGAACCAGACCATATCATCTGCCATTCAATCTCCAACACCCTATGCTGGGCTGGTTTCTGCCCCACATGGATTCCTCCTTATCCTGATAATGCCCTTGTGCTGAGTGCCAGATCACTCCTACATCTAGATTTCCTCCTCACTCTGCCTGGGCACCAGAATTCCAAATCCCTGTGTGGAGCTATTCCTTGAATGTACACACGTCTCACCCCACTCAGGCTTCGGATTCCCACATGAGCCACCACATGCCGCATTCTGCCGGCTCTCAGACACTTCATGCCAGGCTGTCTCTCTACGGAGATGCTGTCATCGCCCTGCTTGGGACAGCTCTAAACCAGGCTACTCTCACATGTGGATGCCTTTTTCACCCCGCTCATGTGTCTTTTCTGGGAAGTTTGTTCATTTATTCAAAATGCAATTATTAGACAACTCAGCGCCAGCAACGTAATTTGTGGGGCCCAGTACAAAATGAAAATGCAGGGCCTCTTGTTCAAAAAGTAGGAAAAGTAGGCCTTTAAAAGTCCTAAAATATAACGCTTTTTCCTTTTTTCCATGATCTCTCTCTTAGCCTGTGTTTTTTAATTTGCAATTTAATTTTACACTCAGGCACTGGGATACTCACCAAGCAAGTATCAAATTTTATAGGCACCTGGAGGCTCACCTGGGCAGAGGAAGGGCTGGGGTGCAGGCAAATGCAGCCCACCAAGTGCAGGGCTTCTTCCGCTGGTTTTTGGACTGACATTGTGGATATTAGAATGAACAGAACAGATAAAAAGTCCCTGCATCATGGAATGTACATGTCAGCAGAAGACTCAGTTAAAAAAAAAAAGTGTGTGTGTGCATGTGCTTGTAGTATCTGTTAGGTACTGATAAATCCTGTGACAATCAATAAACAAAGCAGCAAAGTGGGGTTTGGAGTGCTCAGTGTAGTGGATAGAAATGGGCAGCAATTTAAAATAGGTTAGGAAAGCCTTCACTAAGAAGATGACATTCAAACAAAGATTTGGAAGAAGTGCAGGAGCCAGCCATAGGGCTATGTGGACAGGATGTTGCAGGCAGAGGGAGGAGCAAATGCAAATTCTTCTCAGTTAGTGCTACAAATACTTCACTGAGACAGTCCAATTTTCTCAGAGACTTTTTTTTAATTTCACCAACCCCATCTACCTTTCCCCACATCACTAATCTTGTTTCTGAAATTTGTTCCATCTTCTCTTTTCCAAATTTTGTTAGCCTATGTGCGATTCCTTCTGTCTCTCACCTGTTACAGGAGGCTTATAACTCCCTGCCTCAAAGCTCTCTGCTCCCCAGACCACCGCCTGTTGCCCCTCATCACTGCTGGAGCTCAAGTCTCAAACACAGCCAACTATGTGTTCTCACTCAGAAGACCCGTTGTGTGGCTTTCATATACGATACCAAAATGCAGAAGTATAGGACCAAGCATTATGTCCAAAATGCCATAAAGTGATCTGCCCTTTATGTCAACCAAACTGGTTTTGTCCTGTTACAGAGCATTGCCTGCCCATCCATGCCACTGCTCATCCTGGAGGATATTTGTTCAGTCTCAGAACTATTGAAGGCTAACTTTTAATTCCAATTTCAACTCCAATGGGTCTTCTCCTTGAAATTTTTCTTGATCTCTCCAATTAGAATAAACTACTTACCTGGTTTTAGTTTTACTTAAATAACTCTCTGCTCACTAGATAACAAGCTTTCTTTTTTTTTAGATGGAGTCTCGCTCCATTGCCCAGGTTGGAGTGCAGTGGCTTGATCTTGGCTCACCACAACCTCCACCTCCCAGGTTCAAGCGATTCTCCTGCCTCAGCCTCCTGAGTAGCTGAGACTACAGGCACTCACCACCATGCCCAGCTAATCTTTGTATTTTTAGTAAAGACGGTGTTTCACCATGTTGGTCAGGCTGATCTTGAACTCCTGGCCTCGTGATCTGCCTGCCTCGGCCTCCCAAAGTGCTGGGATTACAGGCGTGAGCCAAAGGTAATATGCTTTCTTTAAGTCAGAGATCCTGTGAAGACATTTATCTTTACATTTATAATACCTGTCTCTTTGCTTTGCACATAATATGTACTCAATACAGGCTTGTTGGATTTAATATTATTAATATAATTCATATTATTAATTGTATTAGTAGTATATTTTACAATAACACACCTAGAAATAATGCAAATTAGAATAGTTTGAATTCAAACATGAAATGATTGGCAGGCAGCTTTTGTTCTCTACCTGATTCTTTTTTTCGAAGTTCCTCAGGAAGGAGAAGGGAACATGGAGGCCTCTCCCTCATGGGTGATCCTGGACAGGGAAAAATCAGACAATCCTATTTCAGGAAGCAGAGAGGTGGTGGTAGATCCTCAGTATTCTCCCAGTTTATTCTCTCTGGATGAGGCCAACAAAACATTCATCAATTAAGGAAGAGATTTCTGAAATTACTAGTTGCTGTCCCAGAAGTCCCAGCCAGGCCCCAGAATTGGCCCCGTCAATTTTTGTGTTAAAGCAGTCACCACTAGGTGGTGCCGAACTTCAGCCCAGAGTAGATAAAATTTACATCATATTGACTCAGAACTTCCTGGTAGCCAGCTACACAGGCTCACCTTGGCCATTTAGCTAATCTTGTAATAACACAACCCTGCATTTTACACAGCTGAATTTCTGGGGCACTACTTATTGCGTTATGGCAGAGTTTTGCTGTATCCTTCTCTAAAATCTTACAATATCAGATACTCTGCCAGACACTTTACATGCTTTATCTCTAATGCTCACAGTAACTTGTAAGGTAATAGGTACTGATACTTTTCTTCTTTTGGCAAAGAATCTGCTGCTAAAAGAAGAAAAGTCTCTTGCCCAAGAGCTGTCTCTTGTACAGCTAAGTTACAGACTTAAGAATTACATTCAAGCCTGTCTGACTCTAATATCATACTTGCCATATTTCCACTATACCTCAATTTAATGATCAAATAAAGGAAGGAAAGAGACAGTGGAGAATAAGAGTTGGGAAAGAAACAGAAAGAGAAGGGGGAAAGATATGTTTGAAAGAAAAGTAAATGAAGTATGTTACCATCTGTTTTTTTTCAACCCCAGATCCAATTCCTCCCAGGAAAGTTGCTTCTAGCCTTGCCTTTTATCTCTGCACCTTCCCTGCTTATCTCCATCACCAGAGGCTTCTACCATGACCATTAATGGACTGAGTGTTTGTGTCCCCACAAAATTTATAGGTTGAAGCCTTAACCCCCAATGTGATGGTATTAAGAAGTGGGACTTTGGGAAGGTAATTACATTTAGATGAGGTCATGAGGGTGAGTTTTCTCTCTCTCTTTCTGCCATGTGAGGGCACAGCAAGAAGGCAGCCATCTGCAAACCAGGAAGGGAGTCCTCACCAGAGCCCAGCTATGCAGGTTCCCTGATCTGGGACTTCCCAGCCTCCAGAACTGTGAGAATAAATGTCTGTTGTTTAAGCCACCACAGTCTATGACATTGTGTTATAGAGCTCAGAGCAGGTAAAGATGGTAACTTGTCACTCTCTCAGAAATATATAGGTCTTCCTCTCATACCTGTCTTCAGAAACAGGTTTACATCCCCATCTTCCAGTTATTGAACTACATGGAAAAGGTTTTGTCCTCCTAGTCATTGTCTGCACCTCAAGACAGGCTTGCCCATCTGTAGTCCTCGTCTGTTCCTTTTCTTTGGTGAAAATAACCCTTCCTCTCTTGCTTTAACACCCTGTATTTTACATTCCTTAGTGACTCAGACCTCTGATAATGGTATGCTAGTTAACCCCCTGTCTCGTCTGACTTTAAATGATTGCCTGTTTGACCTTGAGGAAATATGAGTCCACTAGGAACTACAATCTTTATGGTCACTTGAAAAACTTTAAGGTGGAGTAGGGTATCTTGCCACAGAGGAAATAAATGAGGAGAGAAAGAGAGTAATGATCA
The DNA here is from genome assembly GCF_009761245.1 of Sapajus apella. NCBI lineage: Eukaryota > Metazoa > Chordata > Mammalia > Primates > Cebidae > Sapajus > Sapajus apella. The sequence continues at coordinate 19,076,848 of NW_022436953.1, forward strand.
GTGAGAGGAAGAGAAAAATAAAATTAGTATCATGCAAGGTTCAGAAATTCAGTGAATTATTTTGCTTCCATCTGTATTTAATAAACCATTCTGCCCTTTATTGTAATAAAAATATTTGTAATAAAAATATTGGGTTAACCACATGCAAGTTATGTGGTTAACCATTGTTCATTTTCTAAACTCTTTAAGCATTTAACTTGTGGATGGGGAATATTGTTTAGGACTATATTGGTTAAAAACTAAAATGATCTACACCCACACAGCTTAGTGTCAACATTAACATGACTTTACTTTTTAGCTGTCTCTGTTAACATGACTTTACTGTTCTGCTGTCTTCATCAACATGATTGTACTATTCCAAGAAACTCTTGCCTGGGAAGATAAAAATTGCAAATGATTTTCTTGTCCCTTTCAGGAACGTTTTGAAAATTCATTTAAAGGAATATTAAGTAATTCAACTTTCACAGATAGCATCAGATGAGTGTTTATGCTCCAAAATTTATTGTGAAACCCTCATCTTGTGTGTCTTCCAATCTTAAATTATTATGTAGTGTCTTAACCAATCACAATCAAACACTCCCCTATGGAAAAACCAGCTTTAAAAAAACAAAACAAAACAAAACAAAACAAAAAAGAACAGAATTTCCGCCCCCTCCCCCCACCACCATACACCAAAATTCTCTTAAATATCCCACCTTTGCCTTGCTCTTCTCAGAGACTACTAAGGCCATGTCAAGGAGGCCGTCTCCCCTATGGTGGTAAACAATGAACTCAGCTTTGTCATATGATAGGATATAAAAAGCTGATTTTGTTGATATTTTGGGAAAGCTACCATTCAGCCTGCAGGTGATTGAAGCCATTTCCTCTCAAACTTATGAAAGTAAACTAAAGGTCTGATTCTGCCCAGGGAGGAAGTTTCTCCATTTTATCATGGAGAATCCATATGTCCATCAGACTTTTCTTTGAAAAGAGGGGATGTTAACTCTCAGAAGCTTATAATAGTAAGCACAGAAGTAGAAAAAAAGAATTGATCATTTTTGTCAGAGAAAACTTCGTGAAAAAAAATTATAAAATCTTTAGAAATACAATTCATTTGAAGTTATATTTTGAGATTACATTATTTTCTCTCTGGCATTTAGACACCTAAAATTCACTTTAAAATATGTTGGTGAACAATTCTCATTCTCCAGAAGTACATTTTTAAAATGGCAATATTTCATAATAACAGTATAAAATGAAAATAATTGACTATCTCTTGCCTTATGGGACTTGGCTTTTAGTCTAAATTGATATGAAACAAAATGACATTCATCTATATGAGACATTTGTTAACTTAAGAGAAATTAAGTCAGAAGCATATAAGGCTAGTCCATAAATCAGCAAATCAGATAAATTAGTAAAACTTTTCCAGAATACTATCCAGGGACTCCTTACTCCTTTGCAATTTGTTTCCTGTTTTATATGTCCTTTTAGGAAGAGTTCATCTCTCATTGACAGGCAAAAAGAATATATGAAATTAAAATTTTCAAGAGCTTACAACATTTATGTCATTTTTGATTTAACAATTTTAGAAGACTTGTACAAAAATTACTCCTGATTTTCATTTTCTTTGTAGTTTTCTAAAATGCTGCTGCTATCAGGGCATAATAAAAGCCATATAGCCAGTACTAGAAATGCTGTCATGCAACCACCAAGACCACACTAAAAGGAAAAATGCTGCAGCTGGAAGTATTTTTAATGACTAGAAATTGCTTGGAATGCTTTCTAGAAGTAAAAGGGTGCTGATGATTTATTTACCTAGTATACTTACCTAAATTAATTTGACAAGATTATATTGGTTCAAATCTTCATTCAATAAAATTTATATGTTAATATTTTTAAATGGCATATCATTTTTTTCCTGAAGGATATAATATATTATATTAACACAAATTTACAATAGTCATTAAAGAAAAAGGTAAGTTAATCCATTTATGAAATATGAATAAAGACTACTTTTTTTTTTTTTTTTTAGATGGGGCCCTTGCTCTGCCACCCAGGCTGGAATGCAGTGGCATGATCTCAGCGCACTGCAACCTCTACATCCCGGGTTCAAGCAGTTCTCCTGCCTCAGCCTCCCAAGTAGCTGGGATTACAGGCACGTGCCACCATGCCCAGCTAATTTTTTGTTGTTGTTATATTTTTGTAGAGACAAGGTTTCACCGTGTTAGCCAGGATGGTCTCAATCTCCTGACCTTATGATATGCCTGCCTCAGCCTCCCAAAGTACTGGGATTACAGGCATGAGCCACAGCATCCAGCCAGCACTACATTTTTATATAGACTACATTTATGATTTTATGTGACCTTGCAGATAAACCTCACTATGTAAACTGTTAATGAGAGCAAGTAGAATCATATTCTATTTTTAGTTTCTCTTGATGTATAGTTTCCACTAGAGATATGGAGGGAACTTTATTTTTGCATAATTTTTGTTTTAGTGAGTTGGGTTTTTTTTTAATATATACCTTTTAACCATATGGACTTTTTATATATCTTCTTGATTAGGTACATTTTTTACTGCAGATTGAATCCTAGTGAAATTCTCACTACAGGCAATTTTTCTGTTTTATTCTTTTATGAAAATTTTAACCATGGTTACTAACATATAAATAAACTCTTTTAACTGCAAAGTCAGAACAGGTATATTTTGTTATGAACATATTAACTTATTCCAGTTTTACGTCTTGTGTTTTTCTGTACTTATGAACATCTCCTTGGTACTTGGGATCATGGCCTGGTCAATATGCATAAAGATGACAAGTTATCTATGGACTAGGTTATACCTGTTTAATAATTAGTCATTTTTATGCATTGAAAATGAATGATGTTGGCTCATACCACTGACATTTAATTAGTTTTTACTATGTTCCAGGTACGTATAAGAGTGTCACATAATTATCTTCTTTAATTTTTACAGTCACTGTTATCATTACTTTAGAAAGGAACAAAACTACATTTAGAGAGGTTAAATAGAAGGTCCGAAACAGGTAGCGAGTAAAAAGTATCCAGGACTTAGATCCAAGTTTGTATACTACTCTCCAGCTGGGGCTCTTAACTACTTTGATGCATTTCCTATTAAATTTACTTTTGTGATTATCTATTTGACTAGCATCTCTCCAGGACACAAAAAATAATTGAATTCATGCTTTTATGGCCTGAATTTTGTGTCCCCTTACAATGTATATGTTGAAATCTTAACCCTCAATGTGATGACATTAGGAATCAGGGCCTCTGGGAGATTATTAGGTCATGAGTTTGGGACCCTCCTAAATGGCATTAGTGCCCTGACTAATAGAGACAGAGACCTAACTCCTGCTCTTTGCTCTTTGTCACGTGAGGATACAATGAGAAGACAGCCACCTGCAAAGTAGGATGCGTGCCCTTGCAAGACACCGAGCCTACTGGTGCCTTGATCTTGGTCTTCTCAGCCTCTAAAATCATGAAAAATAAATGTTGTTTAACCCACCCAGTTTATGGTAAATTGTTATGATAGCCTGAACTGACAGAGACACATGGGTACCACAAACAACAAAGGCTCAAGGATTCTTAAAATAAAAACCAACAGTTTTGAGTGGGTCATAACATCATGTAACGGAGATAGGTTTCCTCCCATCAATACCTCTCCCAAGTGGGAAACATATTAAGATTGCAGGGATTCAACTAGGAACTATTATTTCATATGTAAAGAATTTATTCTTTATAAGCTCTTGGGAATATATCTTAATTTCTTTTGAAGAAGATTAGTCTAATTATAGGTTATAGTTTAGTCTATAGTTTATAGGTTAATCTAACAACATTTTGGTTAATTCTGAAGTATAATTTGCAAACTGTATGTGTTATGTGTGTGTTGAGTGGGTAAAGATCAAGTTCAACACAGCATGCCTCCTAGGTAAATATGTAAAATCCTAGAAGTTATTTTTCAAGGGGTACACATTCCACACTCGAACCTTCCCCATCTCCCTCCTAATCGTAGAAAATGATGCCCCTGGGGTATTTAGTCCAAGACTCCAATGTAGCTTTATCTATAATCTTACTAGTCCATTCTATTCCCTTGATATTGGGAAGTTCTGCCTATCCCAAAAGAGGTCATTCCAACATTATTCTTGGATGATTCACTCACTTGTGAAAGCAAATTATGTTGTTTTCAAGATACGTTTTTTTTTTCAAACAATGCCACTCTTTCATTTATTTACATCTTAGAGTTACCTAATTCTGCAGGTTTATTCTCTCTCTGTCATTATTTAAAATTATGTAAGTTTTCATAAACCCATAAAACAATGGTTACATAAATTAGAACTTCCTACCACTCGTATATTAATTGTATTAAATCAAACATTTACTACTGTTTCCGTCATTTTTACTCCATTATAGCATCACCTACTTGACTCTGTTATGCCAAGAGTTCCATGAGAGAGTATCAGGGAGCTTAGTTCTACGTAATATCTCAGAACCAAAAAGCACCTTAAACTTGTCAGGGTCCTGTTTCTTCAGCTGTAGAAGAAGCCAAGGTTAGGATTGGAGGTTGTGGGACAGCTAACACAAGTACAACTAGGCAGCCTGTGTGACTCAAAGTTGCATCTGGCATGTGTGTCACTTAGGGACTTTCATGGAACTAGATTCTAAAAATCATCCCAATAATAACCTTAAGTCATGTAAGAAAACTCTACAATGGAATAGATTTTTGCATTCAGAAATTGCTTGCATTTTCCCAGCATGGTATCCACTTACCTAACACTTTATGCCACATAAAATGATAAATTATCTAGTGTGATCTAAAGCCATCAGAAACATTTAAAAGTTTTATAGTACAGTATTTTAAAGTTTACTAACCATTATATAAAATTAATAAGATAGTTTATACAGTTTCTTGCTTTATTGATTGTGGGTAATAACCTGTAGATGGGAATATAGTGGAATAATGTGCCTAACTGCCTTTAAAAGAAACTTATTTAAACTTCAGTAATTTATTTATGTGTTTCTTGGATTCCTTTTACTTTTGAAGTCTTAGTGAGGAACGGTCAGATATTGAGTTGCTCTATTCACTAAATATTTTGTGGATAATTTCTTTAAGGGAAGATGTGGATTTTAATGCATAAATTTTTTAGACAGACTATTGAAGTTGAAATTTCATTTCAAGAAGCAGTCAGCTTTGTTTAACTCTATATTTTTAGTATCCAAAGTTACTGAACCAGACTCTGCTTTAATTAATAACTATAGGATGTGAGGCAGTTCCAGTGCTGCTTTTTCTATTAACTTGCAATTTCCTGTAGGAAATTAATAAAATGAAAGAAGGGGTGGCCGGCAAGAATAAATATATGCTACAGTTGCAAGTCACTAAAATTCATCAGAACAAATTAAACTGCATAGGTTTCCTTTTTTTAAATTTTAATTCTATAAAGGTTCTCAATTCTTAAGGCAAATTTGACAAGGAAACAGGGCCATCCGAAAATGATCAACTTTCATACAATATACAAGACAGTAATCAATCAGGATACGAAAATTTGTCAGATTGCTGTGATTTAATGGTTAAAAAGGTAGATTCTGGAAACAGACTGGGTGAGTTTAAAATCTGGCTCTGCCATTACTAGCAATGATACTTTGAACAATTTACTTAAACTACTGTATCTCTTTATGTTGAAAAAGCAAATTGTAGTAACACTTATCTCATAGGGTTGGTATGAGGATTCAGTGAGTTAATATGCATAGTACCTGGCAGAGAGAAGGTACTACATAGGCATTGACTACAATTAGTAAATGCTTTTTCCTCAGTATTAACATTTAAGAAAAATCACCTTACTTTAGTTCTCCCTTTCTACAGCCTCTGGAGTCAAATTGTTAGGTGACAAATTTAAGTTTTTTAAATATTTGCAAATTTTGCTTCATTTTCCTGAGTCCTTTTTAAGTGATTTACCAGGAACTCCAAAGGATGCATGTAGTTGTACTCATGTACTTTTTTTTCCTTTGAGATGGAGTCTTGCTCTGTTGCCCAGGCTAGAGTGTAGTGGTGCAGTGGTGTGATCTCAGCACACTGCAACCTCTACCTCCTGGGTTCAAGTGATTCTCATACCTCAGTGTCCCAGTAGCTGGGATTACAAGCATGTGTCACCACACCTGGCTGATTTTTGTAATTTTAGTAGACACAGGGCTTCATCCTATTGGCCAGGCTAGTCTCAAATTCCTGGCCTCAAGCAGTCCATCCACCTCAGCTCCCAAAATGCTGACCTTAGAGGTGTGAGCCATTGCACCTGGCATACTCAATGCACTTTGAAGTGAATATTATGGGTACCAAATTCCAAGCATCTGACAATTTTACCAAATGAGTAAAAGGGATTTCTCTTGCTGAGATTTCAGAAATTGTTGAGAAAATGTTTGGAAGAATATTAGCAATTGACCTGAATATAAAAAGAAAGACAGAAATTACTCACATTTAGATCTGCACCTCAGCCACACTGAAAGGATGGCAGGCTTTTCAGAATGTGATTGCCTCTTCATTGTCATGCTCATGTTCATTCTACAACCAATATGTATTGCCACTTAAATAAAGACATAATATAAGATAGAATTAAGGCCTACTGCTTTGACTCTATTGGTTATCTAGGTAATAGCATTAACAAATTTTAGTTCTAGCTTCCTCTGAACTGCATGTAAATGGCGCCTAGTCAATGGCATACCTGAAATAGCTTCTTGTTCTTTATTATGTGTTTATGTGCTCATCTGAGCATGTCTTGTTACTAGTTCTACCTTATGAAAGTTGTTTTTAATTTCCCGAGTTAATTAAAGGTTTCTCTTACAATTACAGGCTTCATAGTTTTCAGGGGTTTGTTGTTTTTGTGTGTATGTAAAGTCGGGGAGAAGGCAGAGTACCTTTCATCATTCCATCTCATATGACTTACCTTCGTTGTGTGTATTATTCAGCTATTATTTTTCATTAACAATAAATGATTGAAGCACATGTTAATAAAATGACTAAAAGGTATTTAGTAACAAATTTATGTGGGTTTTTTTCCCATTCCTAGTACTGGCTTAAGTGCACTACACTGAGGAAGACATTATTTGGAAGATGTTGCAAATTTATCATGTTTTCATGTTGGAAATGATATAAATGACTTTTTCCAAATGATGTCTTTTCAGTGTAGAATACTTAAACCAGTACTAGGAGAATTTTTTTTTTTTTTATTGTAAGAAAGTAGATCTCTTCTTATTATAAGTAAATAGAATGTCCTGATTATGGATATTTCATCATTCATTCATCGGTTTATGGACTTTTGGCTTGTTTCCAGTTTGGAACTATTATGAATAAAAACTGCTATGAACATGTATTTACAGTTCTTTTTGTAGACACATGTTTTCATTTCTCTTGGGTAAATATCCAGGAAGAGTACTGCTAGACTGTGTGGTTAAGTATACATGTAACTTTAGGAAAAACTGGCAAACTGTTCTCAAAGGTGAGGCACCACTACACATTCCCACTAGCAATGTGCAAAATTTCAGTTGCTCCACACACCAACTCTTGAACTAGTCAGCATTCTTTTTTTTTTTTTTTTTTTTTTTTTTTTGAGACGGAGTTTTACTCATGTTATCCAGGCTGGAGTGCAATGGCGCCATCTCGACTCACCGCAACCTCCGCCTCCTGGGTTCAGGCAATTCTCCTGCCTCAGCTTCCTGAGTAGCTGGGATTACAGGCACGTACCACCATGCCCAGTTAATTTTTTGTATTTTTAGTAGAGACGGGGTTTCACCATGTTGACCGGGATGGTCTCGATCTCTTGACCTCGTGATCCACCCGCCTCAGCCTCCCAAAGTGCTGGGATTACAGACTTGAGCCACCACGCCCGGCCTCAGCATCCTTAATGTTAGCCATTCTATTGGGTTTCTTGCGGTGGTTTGATTTTGCATTTCCCTCATTGCTACTGAGGTTGAGCATCTTTTCGTTTGCTTATTGACCACTGATATTATTTTGACGATGTGTCTGTTAATTTTAATGATGTTCAGTTTATTGACTTTTTCTTCTTTTGTGAATCATCCTTTGATATCAAATTGAATAATTTTTTGCCTAACTCAAGGTTACAAGGATTTTCTTATGTTTCCTTCTATGAGTTTTATTGCTTTTATTTTTACATTTAGGTCTATATTGTATTTTGATGGGTGTTTTGTCTGGTTTTTCTTAATATTGTATGAGATAAGGGCTGAAGGTTTTTTTTTTTTTTTTCCATATGAATACCTAATTTTTCCAGCATTTTTTTTTGCCTCCATTGGATTACTTTAATCTCTTTGTTGCAAATCAATCAACTATATATGTATGATTCAATTTGTTGACTCCATTCTGTTTCATTAATATATAAGTCTATCCTAACACCAGTCCCACAATGTCTTTGTTATTGTGACTTTATGTTAAAAGCATTAAGTATTAAAGTAGTGTGAAGCCTCTAATTTGTACTTCTTTTCCAAATTTCTTTTGGCTATTCTAGATCTTCTGCATTTCCATATACATTTTCAAATCAGCTTTTCAATTTACTTTAAAAAAAAATCACAGTATGATTGAGATTGGGTTGAATCTAAGGATCAATATAGGGAGAATTGACATCTTAAGCGTTGTGTCTCTTTTAATCTACAAATAAAATAATATAACTTCTTTTATATAGATTTTCTTTAGCTTCTGTCAGCAATGGTTTTATAGTGAAATATTTTAATAAATTTGTACCTATTTAAATTTTTGAATTATAAATGGCGACTTTTCACTTCAAATTTCAGTTGTTATTACCATTGAATACTGAAATGCAAGTAGTTTTTGTGTATTTATCTTTTTATCTTGTGACATTGCAACACTCAAGTTAATTTTAATAGCTATGTTGTAGATTCCTTAGGGTTTCCTATGAAGCAATATTGTTATGTTCAAATAAACACCATTTTAGTTCTTCCTTTTCCATCTATATGCCTATTATTTCAAAAGGCATATTATTTCTTGCCCTGTTGTACTGGCCAGAATGTCTAGTACGCTGTGGAATTGAAACAATTCTAACAAATACCTTTACCTTATTTCATATCTTAGGGGAAAACATTCAGTCTTTTACCATTAAGTATGATGTTAACTTTAGGTTTTCAGAAGATGGTCTTTATCAAGGTTTAGGAAATTTTCTATTCTTAGTTTGCTAAGAATTTTTTTCAGGAATGGATATTGACTTTTAACAATATTTCAAATTTTTTGAGAAAAACGTGTGGTTTTACTTCTTACAGTTTATTGTTATGGTAGATTAAATTGATTGGTTTCCAATGCCAAATTGACATTGCCTTTTTAGGATTAACCTCACTTGCCATGACATACCTTTTTTTTTTGCATGGCTGGATTCAATTTGCCAATCTGTAAAAGGATTTTTACTGAGATGTTCATAAAGTATACTAGGCAGTAGTTTTTATTACTTGCCATTTCTTTTGCAACTTTAATATCAGAATAATGCTGGTTTCATGAAGTGACTGGGGACATGTTTCTTCCTCATCTGTTTTCTGGAGAGTTTGCATAGAATTGGTATTATATCATCCTCAAATGTGCTTGATAGAAATTGCCCACTGAAGCTGTCTAGTCCATAGAGTTTTCTGTGGAATAGCTTTAATGACAAATTCTTTTAATTTTTCATAAAAGAACTTGATGGCTTTTATATGACATATTAACCTTCAGCCAAGGTAATTTTGGCAGTGTCTATAAGATAATAAAGTGGCAGTTAATGTAGTAAATTTGATTAAAAATATCTTTAACATAAAAAAAGAATACTTGTTAATTCTTGGAAGTAAAACACAGGTGTTTATATATATGAATATATATAATATTCTTTAATAAATTCTATTTCTTTAATAGATATATGGCTGTTCAAGTTATACAGTTCTTGAATGAGTTTTCATAGTTTTAGATTTTCCAGGACTTTATTATTTTATCTAAGTTGTCAAATGTATTAAGTCTCTTATCTTTTAAATACTCCCTTGTTATTTTTTAAAATGTCTGTAAGAACTATGGTATCTTCTCTTTCATTCTTGGTATATGTTGTTTCTTTTTCTTGGTCTGTCTGGCTAGAGATTTATCAAATTTATTGATATTGTCTGAGAAATAGCTTTTGGGCTTTATGGATTTTTTTCCCTTTGTTTTTCTATTTTGCATGTCATTGATATTTGTATCTTTATTATTTCATTCTCTCTGTTTAGGTTTAATGTACTATTTGTTAGTGTCCTAGGAGGGAAGCTTGGCACATTGATTAGAGACATTTTTTTCTTTCTTACTATAGCATTTAATGCTATAAATTTCCCTCCAAGCACCCTTTAGCTGCATTGCACAATTTTGATTTGTTGTATTTTCATTTTTATTTAATTCAAGACTTTTTTCAATTTTCCTTGTGACTCTTTCTTTGATCCTTGGGTTATTTAGAAGTGTGTTGTTTCTAAACATTTCACAATTTTCCAGATTTTTATTTTTAGTTTATTCCTGTTATGGCCAGAGAATATTATTGTATGAATTTTATCTTTTTTAAGTTGTTAAGGTTTGTTTTATGGCTGAGAGTATGGTCTGTATTGGTGAATGATTCGTGTAGATTTGGATCGAAGTATATTCTGCTCTTGTATGGAGTTCTAGAATTGTCAGTTAGATTAGTTTCATTGATAATGCCATTATGTGTTCTACATACTTAGTCCTATATTCTTACTGATTCTTCCTCTGAGAGAAGTGTTAAAAATCTCCAATTATAATTGTAGTCTTATTTATTTCTCCTTTATATTCTATCAGTTTTTGCTTCATGTATTTTGAAGCTCTGTTATTAAGCACATACACATTTAGCTGCCTACTGTTCACTAGAAGTTGTTAGGTCTTCTTGATGAATTGACTTCTTTATCATTATATAATGTTGTACATTATCCTGGTACTATTCCTTGAGCTGAAGTCTTCTCTTTGTGCTTTTAATATAGGCACTCCAGCTTCCTTTCTCTAATTAAAATTTTTTAGATTTCTTTTTATTATACAGGTAACAAACATTTAATTATTAAAAAAATGTGAAAATCTGAAAATACTGATAATCAAAAATAGGAAGATAAAATCAGCTGTAAACCCACTACCCTGAAATAATCACTTGTTAACAACTTAGGGTATATAATTATTTTTTAAAGTATTATTTTTTTTATGGTAAAATATACATGACAAAATTTACTCTTATTTCTTTTTTAGTAGTTCAGTGCTATGAAATGCATTCATAATGTTGCACATCCATCAGCCTAGCTTTCCTTTAATTAGTGTTTGCATGAAATTTTTATTTTACCTTTTCATATTTAATCTATGTCTATATTTATATTTATAATGATTTTATGTAGACAGCTATAATTGGTTTTGCTTTTGTATCCACAATGACAAATTCTACCTTTTAATTCATCTATTTAGACCATTTGCATTTAGTGTAATTATCAATATGGTTGGGTTAAAATCTATTGCATTATTATTTGTATACAAGGTTCTTGTTTGGGTCTTGTTGTCCTACCTTTATAGTGTCATACATATTTATTCTACTCTACATGTAGCCTTCATAAACTTATTCTAATGCCTTCAATGGGCCAATTTTCTATACCCTTCTGATATTTTCACAAGCTATTCTCTGTCTACTTCTTAAGCCTTCCCAGTTTCCCCGTTTCTTAACCTTACTTAACTAATTATTGCTCATCCTTCAGATCTCAATAAGATTGTATTCCTCTAAGAAGCTTTTCTTTTATTTCAAGTCTAAAGTCGGTGCCTTTCCCTACTTTTGCTTCACCATCCCTAGAATTAATAGAATTAATATCAATATTAATTATTTACTTTAAACTGTGTATAGAAGGGACTATGCTAGAGAGTGAATGTGAACGTCTTCCTCTTCAAAAGGAGAATGCCCCAGTCAGATTGCCATAACAGCAAACCATTCTTTCACACTGTTAGAATGTCATTTTGAAGTGTCTCTGTGGGGTTCTTTTGCCCACCCTGCCTGGGATCATCTCACTTAAAAATATGAGGGAGGTCCCTGACATCCCTGCAGGGATATAGATTATTATATATTGTCTGTTCAACTATAATGTTGCATTTTTGTTTCACTGTTTCTTAGAGATTGCTAGCCAAAAGAGGGTTCTATTTTACATAATTTCTATATTTATCAAACTAAAAAAGTATGTGCGTAAGTTTAGAAAACGGAAGCTGAGTTGGGGAAATTTCTGTGCTGTTGTTTTTCACTAATAGTTGCCTGATTAGATCACTGGCAGAATATCAAAAACTGATTTTATGCTATTGCAATAGGATAGCTGCTGGTTGTACTCGGCATCCTTATGAAACAACATTCTTTTGGCATTAGATTATAACTAACATTTACATAACCTTCTCTAAGTTAATTTTTAAAATTTTCAAACAAACGTCATCACCGTTAAAGCATCAAGTTAGTGGGAATTATAAAATGGTATTAAATAATAGATAGACTGAATAGTAATATGCAGTTTAAATCCTGAAAGATAAACTACAGTAATGGATATTGATGAAAAATGTGGCTTGTCTATTTATAGAAAACCTAATTATAGCAGACATTTTAAAGTATATTTTTTCTTTCTCCTTTAATTAACTTTGTTCAGACATTCATAGATCATCTTGTACCTACAAAAAGATATTACTTGACAACCAAGTACACACTGAAAAGAAGAACCTTATAAGTTATCTTTTTTCATTTTCTTTCATTGACATAATGACAGTGAATCTCATTATGCTGGTGCTAAGAAACTACCATTGTGTTTCATTTTATGGAATGAAAATTAAAATTATGTCTTGTTTAAAAAATGAGTAAATTAGGTCAACACCCAGCTCACTCCCTGACATCACATAAATGTAAGATTAAGTAACTGAATGATCTAATGTTCAGCCTTGTAAATATTCCTGTACTTCAGTTTAGGGAGCAAATATGAAAATAAAATGAATGAATCAGTTCATATATTTAACCTTCAGTCACGATAATAGCTGTATTGAAGAAAATACCATGATGTTGATGTGGTCAGCAATGGCAAGTTACCCACCCCTACACCCAAAATATGTTTAAGTAAAAAAACAAATTTCCAAAGAGAAATTTCAAGACTCATTATTGGCTGATAATCAGAATGTTACAATGTTTCCTTTAATAATAATACCTTTATACACTCATTTTAATCAAACTATAGATTTCAATTTTTGAAAGTAAGAGCTTAAATTTTGAAAATAATTTTTTGAAAATACAAGAATTTCAGTTATATAGACCTATGTGATAATGAGTTACCAGTCCCATAGAGATACAAGTATTAAAATGAGCAATTGTTTACTGGACAAGGCAGACTACGTGTTTTCTTCCTAAGGTCTTAACCTTCAGGTCTCAGGAAGGGCTTCAGTTGAGAGGATAAGGCAGAAGGACAAAGAGGAGAGGCGGCACTGGTTTGATCATTGATAAAGCACTTTCATTTTATGCACCCTATCTTACTGTCCATCTTGGTCAGAAAACACAAAAAATTAGTCATGGGACCTGAGTTTGAGTTCCAGTTCTTATACCTACTTGGTATAAAATCTGTGGCAAGTTATCAAGTCTCTCTGGGTCTCAGTGGCTTAATCCATTGAAAAGGTGATTGTAATATTTATACCACAGAATTATTATGCTTCCTAAATTCCATAATTATATGTCATGAACATTTTGAAATGGCAAAGAATATTACATATCTTAGTTTCAGTTAACTGATCAAGTTAGATGAAAATCTGAGGAGGACATTACCAAGACAACCTGCCCACAGATTTCTAATATGAACAGACAGTGGCCATTAAACAAATAAACAAACACGACAAAGTTAGTCCTAGGTGATGGTGGTGTGAAATACATAGTTCATTACTATACTTATTTCAGACTTAACTTATACTCACTTCTAACTGAATATAATAGAGACTCACAAGCTAAGACTTGGGGCTGAGAGTCTCATACTGTATTATGAGAACCCTGCATTGTAGAAAATTCAAGTTTTATTATTTGAAAGTAATAGAACTATTATGTTCATGTATTAATATTTGAATTATTTAAAGTACCTAAAATGAAGTTGCTATCGAATTATACTACCACAGATCTAGACACTGGTGGTGTGTGTATGTGTGTGTGTGTGCGTGTATGTGCGTATATGTGTGTGTATGTGTGTGAATGTGTGTGTGTGTGTGTATTCTAATACAGAACATGCTACATTCCTGTTTCTATTGTATTTTTTTCAGTGCTTTTATTAAATCACAAATTATCTGAAGCTTGACAGATACCCAAAAACACTAACCTAGCTGCAAAATACCCTGCCATCTTTAGGTCAATGTTAGTGGACTGTCTTCAAGTAGAGGTTGACTTCTTAGAACAGAGGCTTTCTTTTATTCTTTTTAATCTATTCTCTTTGATCTTTTATCAGGAAAGATGTAACAAAACAAAAGTATATGTATCCTTGAATAGAAATGTGTGCAAAGAATAAGTGGCAGTATTCGAGAAGCCTCTAGATCTGTGTCCATTTAGAAAGGCTGGAAAATAAGAAAATCATAGAACCCTATGTAGATGCCATACATTTTGCCTTCTCAGTGATTTCCTGCCCTATAATTCTTTTAAAAAATTATGTTATAGCCTCGAATTGCCAGGTAAGAGAAGAATAAGTAGGAAACCAGGCTGATTTTATAAACTTTCAGTATTGTCCTGCATAAGATGTATTTGGGGCCTATTATGTTCTCTGCAAACACAGTGAATTACAGTCTTGGGACTAACCAAGACAATTTTAAGCTAAAAGAAACCCCTTTGTAATGTGACAGTAGAACACAAGAAACATCAGTGTTATCACTAAAATTCAGCAAGTGCAGATGTTAATCACTACACATCTAGCTCTACCTGCCAAATTGGTTAGATCCTTTGAGTCTGTGGTCACACAATGTGATCTGCCAGCTGCAGTTTCTCACAGTCTGCCACTTTGTTCTGCAGAGGAAATCTGCCTACATTGTATCACTAGGTTCTTTTGGCTGTTACTCCACATGAATATTGCTAAACAATGAGAAATCCAGTGAAACATTCCCTTGGCTTAAGAATCAGACATTGTATAAGTAATTCATTAATTAATTCAACAAATAGTGAGAAGCTACTCTGTGTCCGATACTGGGACACTCATGAGAATTTCTATAGATTTAACATCATTAATAAGATGTATATATAACAAGTAAGGCTATATGTTGTCATTAGCCAATGTCTTATAATCAGGGACAGACACCTATGTATGTGACAGAAGGACGTGAAGAATAGTGAGCAACCTGTGTAGACCCACTTATAAATGAGCACGCGCACACACACACGCACACACAGAAACACACACATGTGAAGGAAGAAAATAGCCTTATCTGTTAAGTTTCAGCCAACTGCTAGGCACTTTAACTATTTTCCTACTTTTTAGCAGAAACACCTTATAAGATGTTAAGGTGTTTCTTGACATAATGCCTGTCTCTTTCATCTGCATCATATGCCCTCATCACTGTGGGGAATGGAAGAAGGAAAATTGTTAAATCTGATTCATACTATGGCTCTGAAATCTTTTAGCAACTATTGGAATATTATCATGTCTGGAGCTGTGTGCGGGTTAGAATAGGTATTTACCAAACCTTATTTTTCTATTTTATCAGATAGAAATTCTCCTTTTTTACCTAACCGTTCCTTTTCCTACTGCACTGCTGGATAATTTGCAAGGAAATTGATTCCCTAAACACAACTCTCAGGCCAGATTGTAAATAAAGAACTCATAGCTTCTTAAGAATCCCCATGCCTTCAGAATCTCCAGGCCTCCCTCTGCATGTTCACTTACACAAATTTGGCCATAGAGCCGGTGAAACACAGGGGCATAAAGACATCCTCATTAAGACCAAGGATTTAAGCTCCATCTCCTGGTCTTATTTGAATAACCAAGAACATAGGTTTTCCTTGACTCTTTGAATTGAGGAGCAATATGATTATCCTGTACTACTATTTTTAAAATTTTCAGAAAAAAACCATGAAATTATTTATAAGGTCATAATAAACATGGGTTACATTCACAGGATGCGTTTCATGATACTAAATTATCTAAGCACTTTCAGCACCCAAAAGATCATAATTTATTTAAACAATATTTATTAAGCACTAAGTATAAAATATGGTACTAGGGCTCAGGCAAAAATTAATGAGACACAGCCTCTTACCTGAACGTTATTTACAATCTAATAAAGGCAGACACATACATATATGGCAGAAGACATGAAAGAAGAATGAGCCAACTGTGTGGACCCACAGAGCAACACTCAAGTGTGATTATGTTGAGGTAAACCTTAGAAATCTTAATTTTCATTCTACCTTTTTGTTTCACTAGGAAAATTAAATCACCTCTTATACAAGAAAGAAAAGAAACTTTCAAGATGTTTCATGTGCTGAGTTAACACTTCACATTAAATGTCTATGCTAGCTGTTCCATACAAAAGTAGTTTTTTTTTAACTGAGAGATATTTTAATTGATCCTGTGATATAGGCTACTTTTCCAAATACAAATTTTTAACATATGGATTTAATTTTATGTTGTGGCTTTTTTTTTTTTTCTGTTTTAATGTTTAGTCACACAAACTTGAAGTTATCCTGGCTCCAACAGAAAACTCTAGATGTCATTAACCAGTGTTTTATCATCAGGGAGAGACTATTTTACAACAAAATTCCAAAACAAAACTTTTCCTTTATTACACAGTACTCATTCTCCACTCCCTCTCCTTTTAGCTGCTCCATTAGTCTGTGTAAATTGCCTTTCATTTTATCGCTTTCCAGAGCTTCTAAGTGCTTGTTTAGAAACAAATTTTCTTAAGTCCAAGCTAAAGTCCAGGATTTATTCGATTCAATTTTTTTTTGAACAATCAGCCGATCCTTTACTCACTAGTTTTAGTTGCTGTCAATAAGTAGTAGAAGCATGGAGCTGCTGAGCTTTATAAAAAGGAATAGACTTCTGTTACCGTGAAGCCACCCTGTAAGCAAGTCTTGCCCGTCCTGTCCCTAAACTACTTTCAGATTAAGCAATAGTTACAGCTTATTTGCTTTATTGTATTATTCAGGATTTTAAAATGACTTGGCATTATATCGATGGCTTAATGCCCTATTTTAAAGTGTTTAATACTTTATTATAATGAATTTATTCTATACTCCACTCTCATGTTAGTCTAGCAATCAGCAGTCATTAGTATAACATGACTCCATTGTAGTTAAAGAAACTGTTGTCAGAAAAAAAGGGTATTTTCTAGAAATTATGTTGGCTGTGCCCTTCCTCACAGTTCCTTACATCTCTAATATTTTAAAAGCCAGTGATATTTATTATGTTATATTCCTTATAATCACTTCAATTGCACTTCCCCGCACTACCAGGAATCTCCTAATTGGCAAATCCGGTAGAGGCTCTCCAGTCCTTTTCTTACTTGACTGGTTGTAGCATTTTGTACTGCCAGTTCCTCCTTCATTAAGTCATTCAAAAACATGTATTGAGTACTACCCTTGTACCAGATGCCATGCTAGTCATTGAGAAGACAAGGTGAAAAAGAGAGCCTTGGTCATCGTTCACACAGTTTATTGTCCAGTGGCAGATCAAAGAAAACAGGCAATTACAGATAACAAAACTCTCTTCCCTTCCATGTCATGATTTTATTCAATCCAGATTTTATCTACCTTATCAGATCTCTCTATCACAGTATCATTTGCTGGCTGCTTGTCCTTTGTGTTGAAGATTACTCTTGCTCAGGCATCCCTCCTAGGCTCTCTTTTCACCCTACCAGTTCTCTACCGATAATTTCAGCTATGCTTCAGATTTCAACCACACTCCGTATGCCTGGGATTCCAGTTCTCTGGATCTGCAAGCCCATTAGCCACCAGCTTGCTCGACTTCTCCCCTTCAGTGTCCCTTTGGCATCTTAAATGAAGCGTGTTCAGAATTGAACTTACTAACTTTAACATGCACTCTTTATACTGTTCCTCTCTCCACCCCCAGTCATACTCGATTTCTTGGTTACTTGCATTACTATCTACCTAGAATATTTTCACTACTGAGTTCTATGAGATTAGAGAACTTTTCTGATCAGGTCTGTATCTCTAGGTTTTAAGAAATTTAGGAATTCAAAATACCTGTTAAGTAATTTAAGAGGTTTCTTCACTCTCCTGTCTTCTTCACCACTAATATAATTTGTTCAAGTGATCTCCTAGTCCTCCTGTAAATTACATCACCAAATCCATCCCTTTCTTTTTATATTCACAACAATCTGCCTAATTCAACCCCTTTATTTTATACTTTGAACATACTGTTTTTATCTCTTCCTCTCTTAGTAGCGCTCCACATTTTATATGAAAATGAAGTTTGACTTCATGAAATACCCAGTATAGATGCAAGTGCTTGAAATAGGCAGAGTTTGTCGTATTCTTCCACCCCAAGTCACTGGCTCTTGCCACTAAACACTAAACATGAAACAGTGCCTTATCTCAAAGCAGGTCTTTTTCTCCTCACCCCTTCATTCATTTATAAAGTAGAATTCTATTCCCAAGAAATTAGTCTAAAAAAATCCTAACACCTGATTAAAGTGGCGGCATAGAACTGTGGGAGAGGTGGCAATGAGGTTGTTTGCTTGGAGATGAAACCAGGAAATGCCCTAACACTGCTATGATACTACAGCCCCAGATCCATATGTGAAAATGGCCTCCAAAATATAGCACAATATTAAGATGCTCTCTTTTTATCATTTATGTAAATCCTTTTGCAAATCATAAGTAGGACACAGCTTTTTTCTCTGAGCCTCACTCTAAAAACTACTGAAATTTTAACATTGCCAGAAATTCCATAATTTATTGGAACATGATATTCATTTCCCCTTCATCATTTCATTCTGTCACACATAAGTAAATGTCATCTTCATGCCCATCAAGTTCACTCTACTACTGATTAATAAGTTTCTACTACAATAGAATAGATTGGTTGTCTTCCCTAGCTATGTGTATCTCCAGCTTTACACAGTGTTTATGGCAGGGAGCCCCATTACCTGTGTGCCCCAGAACTATAATGCTTCAGGTAGCTCCTTCATCAGATTACAGAAAGGAGATAGAACCATCTTTGGGGGAAATTACTAAGTGCTTGTTGCAACATATGTGAAGACTTTGGATATTCATGATTTAAAAACTGATCTCCAACAGTTTGTTTTTTCTAATGAAGGCAGGTTCACATGAGCTATATCACATCCAGTTACTACAGCCTGTCAGAGGCAAAGGGCTCTGGTTCCAGTGTTTTCTCTGTTCAGTCCATTTCTCACAGTTTCTAGAGCACCCCTTCAGATCCTCATCTAAGATGCAGTACAAAGTCGTGGTGAAGAGTGCGTGCTCTGAAGTCACACAATCTTGGCTCTATCATAGACGAACTTTGTCACCTCTGTCTCACCTCTCAATGTCTCAATTCCCCCATTTTATAATGGGGAGAGGATACGGTTTGGCTCTGTGTCCCCTCCCAAATCTCATCTTGAATTGTAATTCCCATAATCCCCAGTGTCTAGGGCAGGACCTGGTGGGAGGTGATGGGATCATGGGGTGGTTTCCCCATGCTGTTCTCATGACAGTGAGTAAGTGCTCATGAGATTTCATGATTATATAAGGGGCTCTTTCACCTTTGCTCATTTACTCTCTCAAGCCTGCTGCCATGTAATGTATGCCTTTGTGTCTCTTTCACCTTCTACCATTATTATAAATTTCCTGAGGCCTTCCTAGCCACACAGAACTGTGAGTCAATTAAACCTTTTTCCTTTATAAATTATCCAGTCTCAGGTATATCTTTACAGCAATGTGTGAACAGACTAACACAGGAGATGAAAGCACCTACCTCATAAATACTTACAAAGATTAAATATGTGTATTCAATCTTTTTTAGACAAGTACCTAGCATGAGTTTGATCCTGTCATTATGATGCTAGCTGGTTACTTTGCCTGTTAGTTGATGCAGTTTCTTCATAGTGTTGATGGTCTTAACAATTTTGTATGTTTTGCAGTGGTCAGTACTAGTTTTTCCTTTCCATATTTAGCACCTCCACAAAATGATATTAACTTTAAGTGAAAGCCTAAATGCCCCATATTAAAAGACATAGACTGGCAAATTGGATAAAGAGTCAAGACCCATCAGTGTGCTGTATTCAGGAGACCCATCTCACATGCAAAGACACATATAGGCTCAAAATAAAGGGATAGAGGAAGATTTACCAAGCAAATAAAAAGCAAAAAAAGCAGGTGTTACTATGCACCCAATATAGGAGTACCCAGATTCATAAAGCAAATTCATAAAGACCTACAAAGAGACAAACTCCCACATAATTATAGAGAAAGACTTTAACACCCCACTGTCAATATTAAAGAGATCAATGAGGCAGAAAATTAACAAGGATATTCAGGACTTGAACTCAACTCTACACCAAGCATATCTAACAGATATCTACAAGATTCTCTACCCCGAATCAACAGAATATATGTTCTTCTCAGCACCACATCACACTTATTATAAAATTGACCATATAATTGGAAGTAAAACACTGCTCAGCAAATGTAAAACAATGGAAATTGTAACAGACACTCTCTGAGACCACAGTGCAATCAAATTAGAACTCAGGATTAAGAAACTCACTCAAAACAACACAACTACATGAAAACCAAGCAACCTGCTCCTGAATGACTACTGGGTAAATAACAAAATTAAGGTAGAAATAAAGAAGTTCTTTGAAACCAGTGAGAACAAAGACACAACATACCAGAATCTCTGGGACACGGCTAAAGTGGTGTTTAAAGGGAAATTTATGGCACTAAATGCTCACAACAGAAAGCAGGAAAGATCTAAAATCGACACCCTAACATCACAATAAAAATAACTAGAGAAGCAAGCTCAAACACATTCAAAAGCTCGTAGAAGATAAGAAATAACTAAGGTCGGAGCAGAAATGAAGGAGATAGAGACATGGAAAACCCTTCAAACAAAAATCAATGAATCCAAAAGCTGGTGTTTTGAAAAGATTAACAAAGTAGATAGACTGCTAGCCAGACTCTAAAGAAGAAAATAGAGAAGAATCAAGTAGACACAATAAAAAATGATAAAGGGGATATCACCACTGATCCCACAGAAATACAAACTACCATCAGAGAATACTATAAACACCTCTATGCAAATAAACTAGAAAATTTAGAAGAAATTGATAAATTCTTGGGCACATACACCATCCCAATACAAAACCAGGAAGAAGTCAAAGCCCTGAATAGACCAATAACAAGTTCTGAAATTGAGGCAGTAATTAATAGCCTACCAACCAAAAAAAGCCCAGAACTAGACAGATGCACTGTGGAAGTCTACCAGAGGTACAAAGAGGGGCTGGTACCATTCCTTCTGAAACTATTCCAAGCAACAGAAAAAGATGAATTCCCCCCTAACTCATTTTATGAGGCCAGCATCATCCTGATACCAAAACCTAGCAGAGACACAACAAAAAAAAAGAAAATTTGAGGCCAATATCCTTGATGAACACTGATGCAAAAGTCCTCAATAAAATACTGGCAAACCGAATCCAGCAGCACATTAAAAACATTGTCCACCACAATCAAGGTGGCTTCATCCCTGGGATGCAAAGCTGGTTCAACATATGCAAATCAATAAACATAATCCATCACATAAACAGAATCAATGACAAAAAACATGTGATTATCTCAATAGATGTGGAAAATTCCTTTAATGAAATTCAACACCCCTTCAGGCTAAAAACTCTCAATAAACTAGATATTGATGCACCATATCTCAAAATAAAAAGAGTTATTTATGACAAACCCACAGGCAATATCATGCTGAATGGGCAAAAGCTGGAAGTATTCCCTTTGAAAACTGGCACAAGACAAGGATGCCCTCTCTCACTACTCCTATTCAACATAGTATTGGAAGTTCTGGCCAGGGCAATCAGGCAAGAGAAAGAAATAAAGCGTATTCAAATAGGAAGATAGGATGTCAAATTGTCTCTGTTTGCAGATAACATGATTGTATATTTAGAAGACCCCATTGTCTCAGTCCAAAATCTCCTTAAGCTGATAAGCAACTTCAGCAAAGTCTCAAGATACAAAATCAATGTGCAAAAATCATGAGCTTTCCTATACACCAATAATAGCTAAATCGTGAGTGAACTCCCATTCATAATTGCTACAAAGAGAGCCGAATACCTAGGAATACAACTTATAAGAAATGTGAAGGACTTCTTCAAGGATAACTACAAACCACTGCTCAAGGAAATAAGTAAGACAGGACACAAACAAATGGGAAAACATGCCATGCTCATGAATAAGAAGAATCAATATCGTGAAAATGGCCATAGTGCCCAAAGTAATTTAAAGATTCAGTGCTACCCCCATCAAGCTACCATTGACTTTTTTCACAGAATTAGAAAAACTACTTTTAATTTCATATGGAACAAAAAAAGAGCCTGTATAGCCAAAGAGATTCCTAAGCAAAAAGAGCAAAGCTGGAGGCATCACACTACCTGACTTCAAATTATACTACAAGGCTACAGTAACCAAAGCAGCATGGTACGGATACCAAAACAGATATATAGACTTATGGAACAGTACAAAGGCCTCAGAAATAATGCCACAAATCTACAACCATCTGATCTTTACAGACCTGAAACAAACAAGCAATGTGGAAAGGATTCCCCATTTAATAAATAGTGTTGGGAAAACTGGCTGGCCATATGCAGAAAACTGAAACTGGACCCCTTTCTTACACCTTACATAAAAATTAACACAAGATGGATTAAAGACTTAAATTTAAGACCTAAAACCATAAAAACAACCCTAGAAAAAAACCTAGGCAATACCATTCAGGACAGAGGCATAGGCAAAGACTTCATGACTAAAACATCAAAAGCAATAGCAACAGAAGCGAAAACTGAGAAGTGGGATCTAATTAAAGAGTTTCTGCACAGCAAAAGAAACAATCTCAGAGTGAACAGGCACCCTAGAGAGTGGGAGAAAATTTCTGCAATCTAGCCATCTGACAAAAAGCTAATATCCAGGATCTACAAGGAACTTCAACACATTTACAAAAAAAGGAAAAAAAAAAAACATCAAAAAGTGGGCCAAGGATATTAACAGATACTTCTCAAAAGAAGACATTTATGCAGCCAACAAACATGAAAAAAGGCTCATTATCACTGGTCATTAGAGAAATGCAAATCAAAACCACAATGAGATACCATCTGATGCCAGTTAGAATGACGATCATTAAAAATTCAAGAAATAACTGATACTGGAGAGGATGTGGAGAAATAGGAAGGATTTTACACTCTTGGTGGGACTGTAAATTATTTTAACCATTGTGGAAGACAGTGTGGCGATTCCTCAAGGATCTAGAACCAGGAATATCATTTGACCCAGCAATGCCATTACTGGGTATATATCCAAAGGAGTATAAATCATTCTGCTATAAAGACAGATGCACACCTATGTTTATTGCAGCACTATTCACAATAGCAAAGACTTGGAACAAACCCAAATGCCTATCAGTGATAGACTGGATAAAGAAAATGTGGCACATATATACCATGGAATACTATACAGCCATAAAAAAGGATGCATTCATGTCATTTGCAGGGACATACATGAAGCTAGAAACCATCATTCCCAGCAAACTATCACAGGAACAGAAAACCAAACACCACATATTCCTACTTATAAGTGGGAGTTGAACAATGAGAACACATGGGCACAGGGAGGGGAACATTGCACACTGGGCCTGTTGGGGGCTGTGGATCTTGGAGAGGGATAGCATTAGGAGAAATACCTAATGTAGATGACAGGCTGATGGATGCAGCAAACCACCATGGCATGTGTATATCTATGTAGCAAACCTGCATGTTCTGCACATGTATCCCAGAACTTTAAAATAATTAATAATAATAATTATAATAATTACAATAAAAAGGAAGGACCTAGCATAAAGTAGGCTTTCTACATATTTAGACATTATTAACTTGGTACACTCATGCTTAAAGTTGCCCTGATCTGCCACCTCTGCTGCCAGTGTGGCTTCTCATTACCTAAAAGATGCTTAAAGTTATAAATCATTTGCCTACAAATGGCACACAGGCCCTTTGAGATTTGTCCACAAGGTGCCTCTCCAGTTGTATGTCTCGACTTTTTCCTGTTAATCATCAGTGTGTTTTAACTATGTCAAGCTGCATGTCAAGCTCTCTCTGGACCTACCAAACATTAATAAATACTAGTCCTTTGTGACCCAGCTCTTTGGCCAAATGCTGTCTTCTCTGGCAAGATTCCTGGCTCTAGCAGTTAGGCAACTTCATATAGTTAGTCAAGCTGTGCAAGCTGGTATAGCCTATGTTTTGTTGCATCTTGACCCTTTGTTTCCTTAGGGTCTTTCCCACTTGAGCTATTCCACCTGGTAAGCCCAGTGCCTAGCACAGTGGTGCACTGCTGAATGAATGAGTGCTATAAACACAAATTCGTATTTTATATATAGACATGGGATTTTAACTTTTATTTAATTAAGCTTCTCATCATTTAGTGTTATATATCTTGAAGCCTTTTTCAAGGTCGAACTCACGTAAAATATACACATATGAAAAAAACTACCTCCTTGGAGAGCTGTTTCCTGGGAAATCTATAGACAGTCATGCTAGCTGTGACTATTCCCCAGTATATTTTTGGAAATGGATCAAATAATATCCTATCCCATTTTTTTTTTTCAAATCTGTTTCCCTCTGAATTTCTCTTGGGCTGCTGGACACTGGCACCCTCTGTCACAGCTCTCTTGCTCCCATAGTTTGGCAGGCAGGAAGGAGTGGTACCCAGTGGCTTCACTTCTTCACCTCCATAGCTCGTCAGCAAGGAGTGGCACTCAGTGGCATTTTCTCTCCCACTGTTCTGCAAGCGGGAGGAGGGTTACAGCTTTTTTACACCCGCTGCCTACAGCTCAGTGATCTGGAGGGAGTGGCGCCCAGCAGCCTTTTCACTCCTATAGTTTGGGATATGGGAAACAATGTTACAGCCCTTTTACTGTCTCCTCCCACAGCTTGGTGAGCAGGGGCGTTACAGCTCTTTTTACTCCCATAGTTCAGTGAGTTCCAGGTTCTTGTCCCACGACTAAGAGGGATGAGGTCATGGAGAGCAAGTAAGGCAGAATAGAATTTTATTGAGCAAAAGAAAAGCTCTCCACAGTGAGAGGGCACCTGAAAATGGGTAGCCGTATGTGAAACTGAGTCCTATGTGTTTAGAATGAGGAAGCGTGGGCTGTAGGTAATCTTCGAAAAGGCAACATTCGATTGGTTTAAAAGCATTATTCAGAAACAACCAATTCAAAAACAGTAGGCAAACAGGAATAGAGGCCCTCACTCCAGTCCATGACTCTATCCGGAATGGGTAGTTTGGTTTTTTCAGGCTTCAGAGGATCCTTGGCTTGTAGGTCAAGTTTCACCAGGAAAACTGTCCCTGTCTACCTAGAAATCTGTCTCCTGTCTCTGTCACCTCCATTCAAGTGTCATACATCAAAAAGCTACATGTTATCAAAGTTTGTTTCCCCACAGAGAGATTCCTTTGCAAAAGGGAGTGAACATCATGGATGGCCCTCTTGTGCTGTGTGACAGAACATTAACATGCCCAAAGCCACAGCTCTAGAAGACAGTGTCCCTGCCATAGAGGGAGCCCCCAACATCTGAAAGTCCAACAGCGTTGACTCTAACTCATTGCTTTGTAAAAACTATAAACAACTAGGCCCATGAGGCAAGAGCCGAAGCATTGCAGCTCAGTCAGGCCACACCCCCTGCAAACTGTTTCTGGATAAAACAGCCATAACATTGGCCTGTGTGCTAGGATTTCACAGTTTAAAATATGCATGATTAGTGCCTAAGACTAATGTGTTATCTAATGAAACATATACCAGTTTAGCAGAGAATGCTGGCAGGACTTAAGTTGTCTCAATTTCCCATGTTCTGTTGCATCAGTCTAAATCCCTTTGAGGTCACAGGCAGGATATTGGTCAATTTTAATGTTGATGATCATCCAAAGGAATGACCACATCATGAACACATTACATAATGTAGGGGCGGGGGTCACTCTTCATACGGACAAAAGAATTCAACAGCATCCTAATGGCTGTACCAAACTTCTGCCTGGGATAGATATGAAATTTAGAGAAGAGATGAGAGCTGCCTTGTCAACAGATTGGCACCATGTGCCACATGTTGGCACAGGTAAGAGATGACATAAGAACAAAGGCAGTTGTTGAATACTGACACAAGGGAGCTTTCCTGGACTCAGTGAGCATGAAACAGACTAGCCTTAAGCAGTGGTCATGACGAATTCATGGCTAAAGAATGTTTCCATGGGGCTGTCTCTGAAGGCAGTACCCCAGAGATCTTCCTTGCTTAGCACCCAAGAGAAGTGGACCACAGAGAACTGCTGTAGCCCAAATGGAGCAGAGGGCAGATCCATTAGCAAAGACCCCAACTCTCGAGGAATGGAACGAATGCTTCAAGAAACACCAAGCCCGGCTCTAGGCTTGGAAGAGCAGACTGCCTGCAGCTCTTAAGGCTGTGCAGAAAGGCACTGTGGAAAATGGAAATCAAGGAAATAAAGTAGAGATTCTTCATGGCTTGTCAATTATTTTACTCTAAAGGATATTTCAGTTGCAATGAAGGGTTTAAGGAGACAGGCAGCTACAGTTACGTTGTTTGCTTCTCACCCTGGTACACAGCATGGTGGCAGTTGTCTACCTGTTTTTGTTGCTGCTGTTTTCTAATTTCCCAGGTTTTAATTAATGTTTTACATTCAGTATTATTTAGACAAGCTCAAACTATAATCATTATATTTACCTCCCCAAATTTTATTACTATTTCAGTGGACTAGGGGGAGTTGTTTGTAAATCTAACCTTCATAATAATCTATTAAATGACTGCCAAGTTTCACCTCGATCTAGTCTGTGCAAGCACTGAAATAAGTATGGATTTATCAGCCTATGCAGGGCAAATCTAAGAGTCTCCTAATAAATTTAGAAGAGCATTACTAAATTCCTTTTTAAAAAATGTAATGTCACATTATTAGCTCTCTCCAAATTCCCGATGTCGCTAGAAACCTCAAGGTGTCTACATGCTGATAGCATTTTTAGGGGAGAGGGCCTTAGATTCAACATAAAGAGTCCTAACTTCTGTAGATCAGCATAATTTTATAATCACCCTTTTCTTGTTTTCCTATCTGTAGAATTTCCTTCCATAAATAACACATGAAGACCAGAAGCCATAAGTGATGATTTATAAAACATTTTCATCACAAGAGTGACATGCCACATAGAATTCGAGGGGAAAAAATGCACTGAATGACCAGACCCGCAGTAAGATAATCCTTTATCTCTACAATTTTTTTCTACTTTAGGAAAATAAAAGGGAAATTTATTGCAGATAGGGGTTGAGGATGAGAGGTGTCAGGACGAAGACCAGTAGAGCACACCAGTCACAACTGGATTGGAGTTTATATAGGGAAGAGAGCAAAGAGAAATTTTAAGCAGGTAACACACATTGTTACCTGCTTAAAATTTTTAAAAAAAGTATAAATACATAGGTAGATAAAAACAACTTTTTAGTTAATCCCGTATTACATGATGAAGCTTCTATTGATTTCCACTTTGCAGTCTCTCCAGGAAATTTCAGTAGCCTTCCTTTTTAAATTTTTTTTAAAAAAATTAGAAAGTAAAGTATTGCTTATCTGCATTGCGAGCTGAGCAGCACAGTGCTCCTTGGTATTTATAACTCATTTCCATTCCTGAGCTAGCATATTCTTTTAAGCCAAAAAAAGATATACCCTTTTCCAAGACCTTCTCTATCTTATGTCACCAAGGAATTCCACTTCAGTAGTGGCAGGATCAGGGGATTTTCTTTTTCTTTATGGTTTTGGAGACTCCCCAAAAGGTAAAGCAGAAAAAAATCAACACTAGATAGCCCTGGAAGATGAACTCTTAATGGTTTCATCTCTTCTCATACTGCCCTGAGAATCGTTCCTTAGGCATTTACAAACACAGCAATGCCACCTTACCCCCAGTTTTACTGGATTTTACATGACTAATGTCTCATAATTTTAATTACATAATAGAAACTCATCTTTATCTTGGTCTGTGCAGTGCAAAACACTTAATATAGGGGATGACTCTATTCTACAGTAAGCACAATAAGTGTTAGCTACTATTACTTAATCAGTAGACCTGCAACAAGACAGTCCTTTGTTACTACAAAATTCTCCTGCCTTAATACTGCCTAAAGTCTGCAGTTCTAGCTGGATATATGCAGTTCCTGGTGCATTGGAGGACCTCAATAAATATTTGGTTTGTGGATGTACAAATGAACAAAGGGTTTTGGGATTTTGTTTGTTTGTTTGTTTTTGTTTTTAGCAAAAACTAATTCTTCTGTCTAAATAACCTAAGAATATGTAGGAAAAACATTGCAACCAGAATAAATTCTTGTTTCCTCTTTATAAATGGATCATTGGCATCCTTTGAGGTAATATTTGATGCGTTTCTTCATTAGAAATTCAGCAAGATCAACCTTCTCATTATACGGAGCAGCACACTGAGTAATAAGAAATCTGGCATGGCTACAGTATCTTGCACATAGGCCATGCTCAATAAACATTTATTGAATGGCTGTCTTGTTACCAAGACTTTGTAGCAATAAGCTTTAGGGGTTTCAGTCTGACCATCTGCTTGACTGGGATGAGTTGTGATGATGATAGTTCACATTGGGTTTGTGTTCACCAATTTCTAAAATTCAAGTGAGTTAAGATGTAGACCCCATCTTAGAAAATATGGCAGTATCTGAAAATGTATTGCTTTTCAAATAAAAGGTGCAGAGATGTGACTATTTTTGCACTGATGGTTTCAGATGGAACCACAAGCACTTGGCAACATATTGAAGAAGCTGTCACAATCGAGCTTTTCCTCTTGGGGAACCTCAGCCAAAGCTCAGTGGTCATTTCCCATGGAAAACTATGCACTTTGGGCCAGTTGTGCTAAGATAACTTCTTGACAGCCTCTCTGATGTCAGCTAATTTCTGTCCATCAGTCCTCAGTGCCTGAGTGACTTTTCTCCAATTAATATGAAAATATGCAGAAGGAAAGCTGTGAAACACAGAACAGGCCTTGCCTTTTTATCCCCTGGCTGTGAGCACCAGTCCTTAGCCACATACATTCTCTTGTGTTCTGCTCCCTTCTCCATCCCACATTCTTTATAGATTTTCCATGTTTTCTGAAAAAAAAAAAAAAATCGAGAAAAGCAATTTCCTAAGATAAATATTCCTACCTGCCCTTGTCAGTCCAGAAACACAGATGGACTGGTTGGTTTGTTGGTGTTTCCAGTTTGCTTCCCTTTTCCTTAAGTGCGTCACTGACTTGCTCCTGGGAGAGAATGAGCATGTAAAAGCCAGAGGAAGCCTGTTCCTGCCTCTCTCCCTTCCTAGCACCTCCCATTCTCCTTCCTTGTCTGTTTCCCTTTAATCTCTCAATCTTACGCCTTTCATATTTGCAAGTGTACGAAACTATTAGAGGAGAGAGAACTAGAGATCTAGAACTTCTTTCAACAGATTATATTTGTCATTGTTCTTTAATAAAGAGGAATGAGCATCTCCCAGATGAGTGCATATGGATGAGGATGATACAGCGCAGAGCCCACATGGGCTCATGAGAAAATCCCCCCAGTGAAAAGCACACTGGGGTGAGGGTGGAGCAGAGTGTGGAAAGCAAACCAGTTGGAAAGGTGTTCCCTGTGTTACAAAGAGCCCAGGAGTCAGTGTTTAGATGTTCACTTTTTACAACGGCTAACATGACATAGCCACTTTGTGTCCTCAAGCAAGTCTCTTAATTCTCAGAACCCTAGTTTTGTCATTTGTAAAGATTGGGTGGTAAAGGCTGCTCTGACCACCTCACATAGTAGCTGCAAGAGTCAAGCGAGACTTTTATTTCAAGGGAGATTTTTAAAAAGCTTTGTCAATTGTTAGTTGCTTAAAAAAAGTCAACAGAGAGTGTTATAACTGAAAGAGATACTTTAAAATTGCTACATCTACCTGCTATTAACTAAAGGCATTAAGAAACTTTAAAACCAACACCAAAAAAAAATATGATTAAATTCCCCGACAAATAGTAATTTCATCTTATTCAAATAGTCTTCTTCTGAGGTGATCTCAGAAAATATGGAGCTATTTACAGAGATTAATATGTTCTAACTTCCCTTTTATGAGGTCAATAGAGGGGAAAAAAGCTAAGGTCATGGAAAATTTGAGGGTTTGTGGTTGCCAGAATTGGCAAAATTAATTTATAGTTCTGCTTTGAAACCTGTTTATTTCTGTGGAAAGGGGACCTTTTCAAATTAAAACTGCAGTTCGAGTCAGAAAGTTATCAAATAGCCAAGGTAAAATAGGGAGGAATCCACGGTTTTCTCATCATTCACTTTTGCTGGCGACTTCTGCCTTATGGGCCTCATCTTGGTCAGGAGCTGCCACTTACCTTTTCCCACCTGCAGAGCCTCCACCAATCTAAGTGGGAAGATTGGCTTCTATCACCAAGAAGCAGAGGAGAATGCTAAAGGAAAGATAGAAAACCCTTTCTGTTGTGTTTCTTCTACACTTGCTCATAATTTGACATTCTTTTTTCTCTCACTTCATTCCTTCAAATCTCATAGAATCTCTGGATTCTGAGCCTCAGACCTTGAACTACTATGTATGTCTGTCTGTCTCCTGTGGCATCTCATTACTTCTAGATGCTAGTATGGAAGAGGAGGAAGGGTTACACATTGGAAGCATGATAAGTCTGAGTCCAATTCTTGACTCTTACACTTTCCTTGTACTGGTGAAGGAAACATTAGGTACTCAAAAAATGGCCATTATTATTATGTATATCACTTCTAAACCCACACTGATTTATCCATTCTCTAACCCTTTACTTTTGCTGTCCTTACTTGCTTGCTTCAAAGTCACCCCTTTTTGATCTGGCATCTGTGTCTCAGCCTTTTATCTGATATTCACCCATGAATCCCCTGCCCCAGCTCTGACAAGATCATGAACTAGAGTTTCATTGTAGAACGATCTATGGTGAAAAGATGCAGTGAAGTATCAAGGTAATTCCCTTCTAAGTGGAAAATGATCATCACAAGTATTTTTATGTCCCAGTATTTCTTTTTAGTGAGATTTTTAGAAATTCCTTCAGGACAAATAAGAGAGGAGAACAAAAAGAAATTAAAATAGCAAACTAAGAATATATGGTATTCATTTGTAATAAGCAGGAGAGTTAAATATATTTTTAAGGAGGAAAAGGGGCTAAATAATAACATAGCTGCCATTTATTCAATGCCTACTCTATGCAACACAATATGCTAGGTGTTTGACATAAGTTATTGAGTTTATTCCTTGAAAGGCCCTATAAGTAATTAGCGCTATTGTTATTCTCTTTTATAAGTGAAGAAACCTTGCCCTGGAAAGATTAGGCTAGTTACCTAAAGTCACGTGATCTGTATGTGGTAGAGCCAAATTCAAACTTGATTTTATTTTTCATAGCATAGTGTACTGAATCTAGAACTTCCCTGCAAGAGTTTCCTCAAAGTCTGTGTCACGCCAGGGCCACGTATAAGCTCCTGGGCTATTCCATCATAAATCAGAAGATTTAGGCTGAGTTATAAGTTATCATTATAGTAAAAATGTATGCTAAGTTAAACAGACCATTAAAAATGATAAAATTAAATAATAATAGCTGACATTTATCAAACACTTGCCCTATGCCAGGCAGTGTTCTAAATGCTTTATAAGTATCAATTTAGTTTATCCTTACCTCAATCCAGTGAAGTATATATTATAATTACTGCCATTTTACAGATGAGGAAATTGAGCACAGAGAGTTAGGAAACATGCCCAAGTAAGTGGCACGTAAGAATTAATCCTAGGTTGTATTGTGCTGCAGCCCATGTTTACGCTCTATCCAATACAAAATGCCTAGTTAATTTAATCCTATGCACTAATTCTTTTGAATTCTTATATAAAGTACATAATCTTGTAAAGCCTTAGTGGAAAGGTTTGCCTCATAAGCAGCAGGTCCTGCTCTTCATTATATGTGTTCACAGTCTAGATAATTCCTTGATAGGGATCCTTTGGAGCAAACATTTTTTATGGAATTATTTTCCATGACTGTGCTATGCCCAACCGCCAGAGCACTTCACTTCTATACCCCAATGGACTGCCAGCAACTGACTGTCTTTCTATCTGCAGTTAAGTTGCTGGCCATGATATGCTCTCAGGAGCCAGTTGTCCGTCATATCCCTGCATTCCCCACACCTTTAGTCCACTCCAAGAACTCACTCCCCACAGTAGACCTGTGAGTCTGAGGTTGGATACTCTAATTCCACTGCCATCACAATAGAAACTACTTTCTGTGGCTCCAATATTCCTTCTTTATTTTGTTGTTTTGGATTTCAACAAGATATTTTAAAACTTCCTGTCCTTTAAGCCATATTATTTTAGATTCTGCAGTGGTGGAATTATACCTGTAGTTTTTTCTGAACTTTTTGAAGCCCACTTTCCTAAGTTTAATATATATGTCTAAATCCATAAAGCTCAACAACTCTTTTTTTCTGACCCAATTGCCTACTTTTCCCTTGCCCCTCAAACTCTTCCACTTTGTTTTCAGGTAAACTTTCTTTGCCTGTCACTAGGCAAAACCCTATATTTTTAGTCTCTTCAATGAATTGGAATGTTCCCTTTACCATTTTGCCTTAATTGAAACATGGCTAGTTCCTGAAAAACCACTTCCCAGGCAGTTCTCTCACGCCATGGTCCTGCAGCCTTCAGACCATTAGACCTGGAAGTGGGGTGGCGTGTTTCTCTAGTGTCTTTAAAGGTTATGCCATCACTGCCTCCAAATACTTGACAACATACATCCTATTCTCCAACTACTACCCTCTGTATTTCCAGCTCACTCTACCAACCTCTTCTCCAAAAATTATTTGATGTCAATTGGACCTCAACTCCATACGCCCTACCACTTTGTCCATGGCGATCACCTCCTTTGTGATCTGGATTTTCTCTTTCACTTACTTATATTTTCTTCTCTACACCTGGAACAATCTTGACTCTCTCTCTCTTTCTCCTTTTTACCTCTAACAATTACTCTACCTTTGATTAAACCCAGTGTGTCCAATTCTGCCTCTACTCTGGTCCTGCACCCAAACAGCAAATAAGGCTAGATGAAAGACACACACACACACACACACACACACACACACACACACACACACAC
>NW_022436953.1:19110279-19246757 GCF_009761245.1 Sapajus apella
ACACACACACACACACACACACACACACACACACACACACACACACTTGTGTTTTAACTTTGACCAGAACTTTGACAAATGCTACATTTCCCAAGTCAATTCATTGGTTTTCTTGCTGGTGCTTGAATGCACCATTCACAATACTCCCTACACTTCTCCTTGGCTTCTAGATCTTCACGTGACTCTGCCTGCCACATTCACTTTACTCAAGTCATGCTCAAATTTCACTTCTGAGAGGCCTCTCTCGGTAGTCCTCTCGAATGCAGCACTTCTCAATTCCTCATCACACTTGGTCCCCCTTAACCTGCTCTAGTTTAGTGCTTATCGGTGCTTCTTTTTCTGATATTATGTCACATATTTATTGGATTGTAAATCATTCTTTTTTATTCCATGAAAGGCAAGATTCTACCTGCCTTGTTCACTACTGTAGGCCTAGTGCCTAGAACAGTCCTGCCCAAAGTTTGTTCTGGAAAGATACCTGTAGGAGGAATGACTTACTCATGTCCAGTATTGTCAATTCTGAAAGAGAGTGGCTACTTTCTTGAAGGTTCTTATCATATTATTGTTCAGTTCTCTGCTGGTCGGAACCAGACCAGAATATCTGCTTCATTATTGTTTTACTCTGATAAATGAAACTGTCAGCTTGTCAAGTTAGGTAATATGATCCATTTCTACTTGCTTTGAATGGAATGAGATTGCCAACAGACATGCAGCTATTGTTAGATTCGGAATCTGTGTTAGCAAAGCGTCTTCCTTGTTTGTTCTCCAACGGGAAGTCTACATGTAGAACCGCAGTGTTGTCACCTCACACCTCCCCCTAGTGTC
This sequence comes from Sapajus apella, assembly GCF_009761245.1. Lineage (NCBI taxonomy): Eukaryota > Metazoa > Chordata > Mammalia > Primates > Cebidae > Sapajus > Sapajus apella. The sequence goes on from NW_022436953.1 coordinate 19,111,105, forward strand.
TTCCTCCATGTGTTAATCCTCAGATAATGAATTCTCCTTTGCTGTGTATTTTCTTGCCTCAGTGTGATAGGAACCAATATTTATCTCAGAAGTATTGACGTAAATATTCCACCCAAAGGGTTTAGTTTGCTTTGTTAAGGTAGTTTCTTTTCTGTTTTTCTTTTTTTTTCTTTTTTTTTTTTTTTTTGAGACAGTTTCGCTTTTGTTGACCAGGCTGGAGTGCAGTGGCGTGATCTTGGCTCACCACAACCTCTGCCTCCTGGGGTTAAGCGATTTTCCTGCCTCAGCCTCCCAAATAGCTGGGACTACAGGTGTGCACCACCATGCCCAGCTAATTTTGTATTTTTCGTAGAGACGGCATTTTGCCATGTTGGTCAGGCTGGTCTTGAACTACTGACCTAAGATGATCTGCCCACCTCGGCCTCCGAAAGTGCTGGGATTACAGGTGTGAGCCACCGCGCCTGGCCTGTTGCAGTAGCTTTTTACAACTAACATGACATATTCATGTTCTGGGTTCAAAAACGTTTTAATCTTGCTCATACTTGGAACATATATTAGTACTTTGCCCAGTGTCCAGCAACTGCTTTTTAGTTTACCTTCTACTTCCCAAGGGAGTGCTCAGTAAATAATGCATGTTCAATTAATAATTGTTGACATTATTATTATTATTAGAGAAAAGACATATAAAGTTGCAGTTTTCCAAAACTGAATATGACTTAGCAGGCAAACAGGGGATATTGGCATCTTCTCTGCCATCCCTTTTGACACCTTATAGAACCTTGGTGAGATTAAGTAATTACTCATCTTCTTCTGTCCCTGAATGCAAAATAAGGGTGAACTTATTTCAGAGAAAAAGTGACCTCTTCCTCTGAAAGCTTCATGACTTAACAAAAAGTAAGATACATTGAATCATTTGAATACCAACTGCAAAGAATAAAATATTGAGTAATGCTTACTCAGTTCTTTAGACTATTGACCTAGCCATGGAGTTAGTGCCGAGATCATAATTTCTGCCCTTTTTTGAAGATAAAAATCACCATCAGAATTGCCAGCCAAGGTAGGAAAATTGAAGAAGGTTGCAGTCTGAAGGGCAAGCACTCATATGAGAGAATTAGGAACAGCAATAATGTAGCTGCCTCAGAAGCCCAGTGAGGAACAAAAGTGTAAATTCCCAATAATCTTATCTATACCATAACATATTAAATTGGGCCTGGCCAAAGTCACTCTTAGCTAATAAGGAAATTTTTATTTAGAACTCTGCATATTGTAGTAGGACTGTGACGTGCTGCCTACATTCCCACTTGGAGACTGAGCCTCTCATTTTCACAACTTGGAGCCAAGTCCTTCTCTAGGAATCACCCTCTGCTGACAGAAGCTGCTTCTCCCAGTGGTCATGCCCCCTCCTTGAGGACAGCCTCCGTTCATGGATAGGTTCAAAGGCTTAGACTCTTGTCTCAATATGACACAACTCTAAGGAACCACCAAATCAGTTAGAGGCTGCCGCACCACATATGAACTTCTCCGTCTGCCAGGCTCTGCTCTGTCACCCCACACAGGTGTTGTTCCTGAGGCTGCTTCCCAAGGAACCTCCTGCACACATGTCTCAGAATCTATGTCCTAAGGAATCCAACGTATAACATATACTATATCTGCATTCTAAGGAGCAATTACAACTATTTTCAATTTTGTGAACATCATCAATCCTACAATGATCACAAAATTCCCATAACTTAATGAATTTCCCCGTTGACCTTCCCGTGGGCTGAATTTGCCATGCTGTGTGATATATTGCTAATTTCTCAAGTGAAAGGGGCTTGAATGGCCCCCAAATAGGGGAGGTATTCTGAGGCATTGGGACTGGTCCTAGTTACATATTATGATTGTTTCCAAAACAAAAGAAAAAGATGGCAGGCAATCAATATTCCTTGGCCATTCTGTTTAAGGTTAGTTTATGACTAGGGAGACTGTATTAGTTCCTGGGGGCTAAATTACCACAAGTTTGGTGGCTTAAAAAAACAGTCTGGGGCCAGAAGTCTGGAGTGAAGGTGTTGGCAGGGTAGATTCCTCTGAGACCCTGCGGGAGAGCGTTTTCCATGCCCCTCTCCTCACTTCTGGCGTTACCTGAAAACCTTGGTGCTCCTTGGCTTGTAGATGCATCACTGCAATCTCTGCCTCTGTCTTCATGTGGTCAACTCTTTGGTGACTCTTCTGTGTGACATCTCTTTGTAGCTAAAGTATGCTAGCCCTACACTATGGAGTACAACCTCTCACCTACTCTTGACTAATTACATTGGCAAAGGCCCTATTTCCAAAAGAGGTTAAATTCTGGTTCTGGGTGCACATGAACTTTTAGGAGATGCTTGTCAACCCTCTGCAGAGAACAACTGAGGAAACAACCAAGATTTGCTTCTCGGTTGACACCTACATTTGTGCTGTGGGTCTTTTAATTAACTGCTGTCCTTTTAAAAGGACACAGTGAGCCAGATGTGTGCAGTGGGCGCCACCCAATGACAGAAGGCTCCTCGAAGGCTTAGTCAACTAGATAATTAGCAGGACCAACAGGGAGTTGGTAAAGCAGAATAAGTAAAACTAGGGAAAAGATCATTACACAGACTCTGACCATTAATTTTTAGTCATACTGAAAAAGGAGCTTTGGGGAAAAGACAGATTTGAAGAGATATTTTATTTACTCTCACATACTTCATTTTCTAAAGGAAGCTCTGATGTGGTAGTTGAGTTCGCACAATCAAATTAGATAATTTGAGGAAACGACCTAAAGGAATGCTGCACAAATATACTTAATTTGGTCACACAAGGATTCCACATATCTGAGGTCATGGGCAGGGGTAGCAAGTCCTGTCCTGTAAGTTCCAGAGAACCTAGAAATAACTTCAATCCCTGCAGGAATACCGCAGGAACCTGCAGAAAGCATCCTTTGTCTATTAACATCCTTTCTCTCATTTTTCCCTCTTAGCCCACTTGATTATAAAATTAGGGCTATTTTAATTTAGGAAATAATGAGGAGACAGCTAGTGAGCAAAGAGGCTTCCCAAGCCACACACTGACATACCAGAAAACCCTTAGGAGGCATTTCTAAGCATATCCATCCATAAAATATTTTTCTGTTTGCTGTGTAAGCAGAAAGGTTTCCTTAGAATATGTCCTTTTTAATGGCTTTTGCCTCTGAGCTTTCCAACACTAGCATTGATTGGTTATCATCTCCACAGTAGGCTAATATTTGAGCTTAGAACTCGGTTCTAGACTAGACACTAGAATACTGGTGCCATGCTTTCAGACCAAGCCTAAGGAAATGACATCACCCAGGAGAGAAAGATAAGAAAACATCTTGATGTATAAGCCTCCCTTATTTGCCTTCTATCAATCACCAAAACAAAGTGGGAGGAAGGGAAAGGGAACTATTAACATTGACCCATATAAAATTGCTGGTATTCAATTGGTTCTGACTTTAAAAAATTGCATTTGCAATTTAAACAACTACTTTTTTCCATGCACTATGCTAAGTGCCTTATGCTTACATTATTCTTTATAATCCTCAGTGTAAACTTGCAAGATTGGCATTATAATCTCTATTTTCTGTATGGAAAAGCTGTGACAAGTTCAGTAATTTGTTCAAAATCCCATAATATTTGAATCCACATCTGCTTCATGTCCAGTAAAATCATTTGGGTCTGCTGAAGTATTTCTAGACTTTATAGTAAGATTGCTTCCAAGCTCTATTGTCAAAATTCTTGAAATTGCAAAGGCTACTCTGCCTACAAACTTTAAGGGACATAGGAGGATAGTTACAGACTGTCAGGAGGATGTCTGTTGTACATGGGATCGACAATGTAGAAATTAGGCAGTGCATTGGGTGTTACTGACAGGTCACAGCACACTGGCAGCAGCAGGGAAGCTACTGTGGAAAATAAGACAAGCTCTTGAGAAGGTCATTTCAATATTTGCATCACTGATGGATTTTACAGAAAAGCAGTCACTACCCACTGGCAGCTGCATAATTTTTAGGTTACATTTATATAAAGAAACAAATAAGTAATAAGCAAGCTAGCATTGGTGGCTTCTGGGACTGTGGAAGAGGAGGGAAAAGAAAACCCTAGGGCTACAGCTGTAACACACTTACTCACACATTTGCAACTCTATGTGTCTTTAGCATTCTGTGAAAGCTGATGTTCATAATGTTGATCATGGAACATCAAGACAATATTAAATTGTATTTAATATATTATAGTCTTGTTGAGAAGCAGAGAAAGGGATATTTATTTTAAGCAATTTTGCAGTAATTTTTTAAAATACCCTAAAACAGCAAAGTTTTAGCTCTTGTAGGGTTAATGTTCAGCTTTCTGGGGAAACTGTAATCCAGAATGACACATGCTCTGAGAGATCCAGGTAGTTACATACATGCGTTTGTGCCAAGTCATATCAACTCTTTCATTCATAGTTTTGTCCATGCTTTTGTACTTATAATAGGTTGCAAATGGTATAATAATTGTAGTAGAAAGTCATTTATTATGTGGATCTATTAACATCTGATTCCTCATTAAGAATATTGCCAAATCTGCACTTTTATTCTTTCTGCTGACAGTTAGTTTTCACAGTGCTTCTTGATTTACTTTTATGATTGAAGTTTCAGGAATAAATGTTTTAATTTAATGTTCACTCAGTATAACAGATTTGACTAATAGTTTAATTAAGGGACACCACAAGGTCCTCATAGAGAGTGGTTTGCTTGTGTTCGTGAGGGGTGATGTACGCTGTGTCTTGATGAAGTTTGCACCATGACCCACTATGTACTGCACATGTCAGGTTCTGTCTGAGCATCCCAGTACAACATTTAAGCAGGTAGCGATAATCCCAGTCATGGCCAGGAAGTATGTGAAGGGCTAATGAGGGATCCGGATATTATGGATGCCCGCAGTCTTCCTCTCTTGCCTCTTCTCATCCCTCTTTACAGAATATTTACTAGGCTGTATCCCCAGTGAACTTCTACCAATTTCCAGTACCAGCCATATATCTTTGCACCTCTGTGTGCATGCCCTTACTCCTACCAGAAATCCTCCTTCATCATTCTCCTGGTTAACTCCTAGTCATCTTCTCAAGGTAAAGTCCTTCTCCAGAACTTCACATACCCACCCTGCCTGCCTCTCTCCACTACCACCCCTAGGATTTTGTATATAACTCTTCTGTGCATTCAGCTCTAAATTAGTCAGAGTTGCATTTAACTTAAAAGGATGCTTCACCAGAGTAGGTACTGTGCCTATGTAGCACTCTACCACCAGTAATTAGCACATTTACCTTTTAAAAAGAATTGATCTATCAGCTATGTTCTTATGGTGGCTTTCTACATTAATGAATGACATAATGTGTTTTAGAATGGACTAGCCTTGGAAGTAATACCAAGATCTTGATTTTCTAACTTCCCTGATGGTTTACATATATTGATTGAGGTTTTGTTTATAACTTTGAGATTTACCTTGCTCCCAATTTGGAAAAGAGAAAACAAATACTCATTTATTCATAAAATATTTCTTAAACACCTCCATCTTAGGTGCCAGGGAAAGTCTATTCTATGCAGCATATAATGCTTACGGTCAGGTCAGACTCCTTGATCAAAGCAGGGAGCAAAAATGGGAAGAACAGGCAGGCATTCAGGGGCAGTGTGGGAAGTTTGGCATTGTGATCAGATTTTTCCTACCCTGAAAACCATCAATAAAAATCTCTCCTCAAGGCTGAATTTTTTTTTTCTGTTTTCTTTTGGTTTGTTTTTTGAGATGGAGTCTTGCTCTGTTGCCCAGCTGGGGTACAGTGGTACCATCTCGGCTCACTGCAACCTCAGCCACCCGGGTTCAAGCAATTCCCCTGCCTCAGCCTCCCCAGTAGCTGGATTACAGGCACGTGCCACCACACCTGGCTAATTTTTTGTGTTTTAGTAGAGATGGGGTTTCACCATGTGGGCCAGGCCGGTCTCGATCTCCTGACCTCATGATCCACCCACCTCGGCCTCCCAAAGTGGTGGGTTTACAGGTGTGAGCCACCATGCCCAGACAGCTGGATTTCTTAATTCATTCATTTGAAGCCATTAACAGAGATTTTAAAAACATGGTCTGTGTCCACAGATATCTTACTTTTGAGTTGAGCATATCCTTCACATAGAATGAAGAGCAATTCCAAAGCAAAGTGAAAACTGGGCAGAATGGTGTAATAATAATCTCTGACTTACTGAGTACTTAATGTGTGCTATACTTTATATATATATTACTCCTTTAATCATTATAATAACACTATGAGTAATGTATTTTTAGCTCTACTTTACAGATGAAGAACTTGAGGCACAGGGAGGTTAAGCGTTTTAACCAAACGCATGCTTGGATGAAAGCATGCCTTGAACACAGGCAGCTGGGTGCTAAAAGTTGTTCTCATAACCACGTTACACTTCCTCTCAATGGGTTAAAAGGAAAAATAATTTACTCTGAAGCATTGAGATAGAGGAGAGCAATGAGGTCCTGTAGTGGCCTAGCATGACCTGGCATGGCTTCTTGCAGGTAGAGAGGTTTAAGCCAACATGGCAGGAATGGTAGATGTTGGCAAGAAGTCTAGGTGCGTGGAGGGACCTGAAGAAAAAGCCCAAGTCTGGGCATGAGCAAGATGGGAAGTGATTGATTTGGCAGGCACAGTTGTCTCTCACACTTAACAGTACTTTTCAAGGCCAGAAAAGATGTTCTCGATTTTTAAATTCATGCATTAAGTATAGTGGCTAGGTTGCTTTTTGCACTAAGCTGTGGAGAAAAGTATAGGTTGTTACAAATCTAATTAAGATAATTACTTAATAGAAAATCTATTTTAAAGTTTTGAAAAATGCTAACAGGAATCAACTTTTAAGGATAATCTATTCAAAGTCACCTCCTACTAACATTCATATTATTAACCAACTCAGGGCAAAGCATGATTGTATAATAGCTCAAGGAGAAGTAGTGTTGTCTCATTTTACTTTCTGGGACCTAAACACCTAGGGAAAAATAGTGATAAAACTGAAGCTGTCACAATCCAGTTTGTTTACCCTTCAAGTCACTGCCACCCAATTAAAATAACTATAAAATTCATTTAATCTAGATAGTATAGAAGAAAGATAATCCTTAAATATGGGTATATACGAGTGTGTGTGTTTGTGTCCATGTGTGGGTGTAGTTAGAAATTCTGAACACAGATTGAACGTGGAGGCATTTCAGCAAGGAGAGATATTTGGTAGGATATGAAAATGAAGTTGACAATTGGAATACCTTCGGAACCGCAAGTGCAGCGTCCTGATTCTGTGAAGATTATGTTTTATTCCTTTACCTATTCCCACGTGTAATACTTTATTCTCTTTGACTTGGCTGCTAATGCAATTTAACCTCATTTTTGAGAGTGTCCATCAGCTTAATTTCTCTTATTAATATGAATTCTCCTTCCTACTGAGTAAAGTCAGCTAATGCCTTTTTTTCTCCTTTATCATTTCATGCAAAGCAAAAAGTAAGTAAGGAAAGAATATAATTTTTACTTTTATTTTTCTTCCCCAAGCCTAAACAATGGAATAGAGAATCTGTTTTTGAAATCTGGAATCTTAGTATTTACTGATCCTATGGAATCAGCACGCTTGACTAGCTGTAAGCCCAGCCATTAGGCTGACTTAATACAATACTCAGTAAATTAATTCAATTTTACTAATGTGACTAAAAACTAAATTTCATATCAATATAAACACTCATTAAACTGCAAATACCAAGTCATGCAAGCTGTTGAAAAGACTCATTTTTATTTATGGATGAATTCTGATAAGAATAGCATTAAAAGTATTTTAGTAGGGAAATGTTAGAGTGATTAATGTGTAGTTGTTTGCATTTTTAATATTTCACTCATATATCAGATTAGTATTTGTGCATACTGTCAGACTTTATTCTGTTCTTGTCAAAATACTTATTACTGCTGACAGGTATAACATATCCACATTAATCCTTAATTCCTTGATTCAATTTTCTAATTGCTTTTTTGGCATGCGATGGTAGCCATTTAGTCTTATGTGATGTATTCATCATATGGTATAAAAATGTTCTTTAAAAATTAGATGTGCCATTTAAAGTAACTGAGCAGGAAGGAAAAAATACTAAGGATTGGAAATTTTAAATTTCATCATACGTAGGCAAACTATTAGATATTGATATGTCACAGGTTCTGGAGGTTATTCATAAATGATAGTCACAGAATGTTAAATAGGAAAGGGACCTTAAAAATCATCCAACCTACCTGTTCATTTTCCAGTGGGGGAAATTGACTTAGTAACAAGTCCAGGATTAAACAGCTAGATAGTGGGAGAGCTGGTCTGAGGACTCATGTGTTCAGAACACTAGTCAGAAATGGGAAAGGTCTATGCATATAATTGTTATAACTGATATTCTAAATTGATTTTTACTATTAATAGGCCAAGAGAATGAGAGGCTCTTTAGCTTCTTAAGCTATATTTTTTAGTAATATTATATAGTGGCTGAAAACCTAGATTCTAGAATCAGAGTTCAAATCCTGGATCTGCCCCTCACTAGCTGTCTTACCCTGAGAATACCATCTGACCTCTCTGAATTTCAATTTCTTCATCTGTAGGAAATGGAAAATAACAGTATCCTGCTAATAGGGTTGCTGTTTAGATTACATACAACAATGCATGTAAAAACTTAGCATAGCACTTGGCATCGAGGAAGTACTCAGCAAATGTTAACTATTATTAGTTTTAGTGTTTCATTATCCCTTTAATATCCACAATTTGGAAATAAATTTGGACATGTCTTATTGCTTATTTCACCATGTGACTTTTGTGACAACTTCATTTATTCATTCGATGACTCTTTCACTTACCATGTACAATGCAATCCAGTAGATGCTATAGGTAAGACAAAGAAGAATCTAACATAATACCTGTTTTGCAGAAGCAGGGCTATACAACACGTACATCAATAAGTATAATAAAACACCAGGACACATAGGTCCCAAAAATGCAGCACAAGCACGGTGATTGGACATTTCAAAGAGTGGAAGTGAGTACAGGAGGTATAGGGATGAATAAGAAACCGGACCTGTGCTCAAGGAGCTTGATCCAATAAGAAGGTAGACATTTACCCAGCTGTTATTCAAAGCAGAAAATAAAGAGGGCCACAAAGATAAGGTTAAAGAACTAAGGAGGGAGAGCCTAAATATCTCAGATCAGAGAAGGCTTTATAGATGAAGTGACATTTGAGCTGGCTTTGAGGGATGCATAAGATCAGGAACGCTGGAAACCTGTGGGAAGGATCCCTTAGACAGTAGGAAGATTAAGAGTGAAGATGGCTCAGATGATTCTGAAAACCCTGGGAACAGTTGTTGAACAGTTATTAATAGCACCTAATTTGACTAAAACGTAGAGCTTATGCAGAATAAAAGATGTGATTAGATGAGTGTGGAGCTTGAGTCATTTGGACTCAAGCCTGTTTTGACCCATAGACACGTTCTGTTGGTCAGCAGACATATTAAGAGTCTTTAAAGAAGTCATGCTTTCTAGTTAGTACTCACTACTTTTTATTGTCTTACTCTAGAGGGTAAGTCAGTCTTCTTACCTATTATAGGAAGTACAGTATAAATTTAAGCATACCAGCTCAGAGGATAGACTGTATTGATCCAAATTCTGGTTTTGCCACCTATTAGTTCTGCACCTTTATTTATGTCACTGAAATTCTTAGACCTTCAGTTCCATCAACTATAAAATGGAAACAGTCAATACCTCATCGGGTAGGTATTGATACCAGGCACATAATAAATGCTTAATAAATGTTGGCTATTATTACTATGTTACCCATCTGCACCTTGAAGCAACTTAGTTTACAAGCTTTACTTTGGAACTACTGAAATGTTTTTGAGAAAGGATGTAATATCTTTTTAATCTTTTGAGTCCTTGAATGTTCTACTAAACTCTACTTAAATTTTAATGACTAGTCCAGGGACATCAGATAATTCTGTTAAGCCCTCAGCTGCTGGAATATAGGTTCTAGTGATGGATCTCAGTATGATTACCAGAAGTGAATCCCTCCCTCACCATTGGAGAGGGCCAGTGGAAGAAGAAACAAGTAGCCAATTTACCCATTGATGTTTTCCAAACCTGCAGTGATTCATGTAGCAGCAGTTTCCCAGGATAAATCCAGAGCTCATATGAAGGCCTCATTTTCAGAACAAATTATTATGAGTTTTAAGCACTATACTCTTGAAAATCTTTAGATTCTAGATGCTTCTCTGGTAACTTCTTTTCTGTTTATAATAGCTGAAAAATGGAAAGCATTTAATGTAGAATTTTTGCCCCTAAAACAGCAACTTGAAAATAAGAGTACAATAGTTTTAAAAACACTAGAGTGAACAGAATAAGTCTTTTTAAAAAGTGTTGTGGGCTTAATACACAAGGACTGCTAATTATATAACTGTCAGTGATGTTTTCTGGCAGAGCCTAACACCAGCTTCTTGCAGTACAACAAATATGAAAATGCCTAGAAGTAAATCACAGTTGCTGAGTGCTGTGGGCAGACAAACCCAGGCCTTATCTCTTTCAAAGGCAGCAGTGGAAAATACATGGTAAATTGCATAGCTCAGTGAACATGTTATGTCATTGTGAAATGATTTTGATTCATGGTTATGTACTTATCACAAAACAACTGACAAACCTCAGGGTATCAGAAACATTATCATTTGTGGGGTTCTGCTATTTTCTGTTGTAAAATTCAAGTGCTATAAAGTGGTCTGTTTTTTTTTTTTTTTTTTTTTTTTTGTATATAAAATTCTGCGTTGAAAGTGATAGTTGCCACACACTCTTTGGAAATAATTTTTTAAATTGTGTGAATTTCTTCCAGAAGTATCAAAGACCTGTGCTAGTAACTAATATTTTAAACAGAATGAATAATTCATATTTTTACTAATATCATTTTATGAAAATTCTTTTACCTAAAAATAGACCAAGTTATAAGTCAATTTGATTTTTTAAAATAGAAGTATAATCTCCTTTTACATAGCTCATCAATATACAGAAATTTCTGAATGTTTTCTATACAAGAGCAGTAGAACTAAGAATAAGAATAATTGTTTAAAGGAATGTTTTATAGAAGCAGCTTTGATGCAGGCATAATTTCCTTTCTCTGTTTGAGTTATTCTACTACACTGTCCTTATTTGTGGCTGAATCTCTGAAGTTTAAAGTGTTAATTAGGCCATATTCCACCTGAAGTGTAGGTATTTTTTATAAATTTTTTTTCTCCGCTGATGCTGTTGATGTTTAAACACCAGCATTTAACATTTAAAATCTTTTCTGTTTGTGTTAACAGTGGCAGAAACATAGCCTGGCAAAAAGATCAAATTGATATACTACTCAATCATTTGTTGTTTTTTTAAATCTCCTAAACTAAGACCCACTATTTCTCAAACTTTTATAGACAAATATAATTCTACTGTTCTAATTTTTGCAATCAAGTTTTTTTTTTTTTTTTTTTTAACATGGCTTTGGATATGCTGAATAGTATCAGTTAATACATTGAGAACTTAAAAAGAAAAAAAAAAGAAAAGCTTGCCTATTGGTAGAAATTATTGATTGTTTCTTAGGTATGGTTTTTCCAGTATATCACTATCATTTAAACCTTGAGTTCCTTTTATGTTCTGTTAATATATTTTAACCAATTGACCTTTACATATAGTTTGCATTTATTAAATTAAAATAACTTTAGTAGCCTGTAAATATGATTTGAAACATTTCATAGTATTTTTCTTTTAGCCTTGGAATATGACAAACCTATTCTCTAAATATTTACATCATTGGAGAATATCTATGTACTTATGCAGATTTTGACTTAACATTTTCAAAAATGCCTGTTAAATTAAATGTAAGCTTTAAAGTGTGAAGCCATAGATCATGTAACTTGATACAAGTATTGCCACATGGCTTACAGCATTTTCTTGGAACATTTTTATGCCCTTTGCTTCTACCACCATGGCCACTTTCACCTTTATATTGAATACTCCCAAAATGTATCTATATGAGGATAATTTTAAAACATGAGATTTATGGTGCTATAAAAGAGAAATCCTTTATAACCACATAAAACCGTTGTCACCAGAAATTTCAGTCTAAGTTTTACATGAAAGCAGGCATATTTTATCTTTAATGCCTCATTAAACTTTCTAGAAACAGCGGTATTCTAGAATATTCTAGGTGAATGACTGCATATGTCTGTATTTCTTCTGAAAAGTTTAAATATCATTAGTGAAACAAACCTGAACAAATAATTTGTTCTAATAATTAAATCCATAGTACTTCTTCTTCTGTTTAATTTTGCCTTTACTCAGAAATGCTGCTTTATATATCAACCATATCTCTTCTTTAAATGATAGCCAAACTAACATTCCTAGGATAAACCGATAGCCTAATTGTTCCAAAGGTCACATTGTGTTTAATTCCAGATTTCATGTGTGGATTTGTGTACACATCTGTGTACTTGTGCATAGGTTTATGTATACATGTGTGGAGATGCATGTTTCTTTGTATATACACACATCATAAGCCTGCATTGTGTGATTAAGAACATGAACTCAGGAGGCAGCCTACCTGAGCTTAAATACTAGCCCAGCTACTTCTTCCTAGCTATATGAATTCGAACAAGCTTTTTTAACCTCTTGCTTCAGTGTTCTCATGGTACAGAGTTGTTGTGTGTTTAAATAAGTCAACATATGTAATGCACTTTGAACACTGAATCCATAGTAACCACTTAATAAAATACTAGCTATTACTATTATTATTATATATTTATTTATTCTATGTTATGCCTAAAGTTATATTATTTATACAAGTGCCTTGGTGGGTGATTAGTGGGTAGGTATTTCACTAAAATAATGGTAAAGATATGCCAACCTGATCTCACTTTTACTTGTGGATTCTTAAAAAAAAGTCAAAGACATAGAAACAGAGTAGAACAATAGTCACCAGGGACAGGGAAGGGGAGGAAATGAAAAGATGTAGATCAAAGGGTACAAATTTGCACTTACATAGGATGAATACGTCTATAGCTCTAATGTAAGCAGGAGGGCTGTAGTTAATACTGTTGTATTGTATACTCCACATTTGCTAAGAGAGTGTATTTTAGGTGCTTTTTTTCACCAAAATATAGGTAATTGTATCAGGTGATGAATATGTTACTTTGATTGACTGTAGTAATTATTTCACTCTGTGTGTGTGTGTGTGTGTGTGTGTGTAATAAACATCATGTTGTACACTCTATAGACAGTAAAAATAATAAAGATATGCCAACTGAAAACTTTGAATTGTGATCACTTAGATAAACTACGCTATGTTGTACATTATTGGTGAGAAGAGAAAATTGGGGAAAAGGAAGAAAAGTTGTATAACTTTGTGGCTCACAAGCTGCTCATCAAACATAGTGATATTTGTTGTTTTATTCATATGTAATCCAAGTGCACATCTATAGTGTGCAGGGAGCTGGTGTTAAAATGACGTATGGTGTGTCCTGAACAACCAGGAATGTACAGCACAGCTGCCTAAAGGATAGATAAGGTTTAAAAAATTAAAATAGCAATGCTGTGTCAATTATGCAAACTTAAAGTGGGTTTTCTTTTTCAGGGGGCACCCAAGCCAATTGCCATTGAACCATGTGCTGGGAACAGAGCTGCTGTTTTGACTGTGTTTCTTTGTCTACCACGAGGATCATCAGGTGCCCCTCCCCCTGGGCAATCAGGTATGATAAACGAGGAGCATTCAGCAGTTAAGCAAAACTTGTAGACTGAACAGAAGGAACAAAAAATATCACCGAATAGCACAGTAAGGGCCTTTACAAGGTTCTAATTTAGAGCATGGTAAAATTTTGTGAGAATATAAACTTTTACCCAAATATCTAGATATCCACATTGTTATAAATTTAGATTTTCCAGTGTTTCTCTGAAAAACATATGTTGAATATAGTGTATTTGCATATAATATACACATGTATGTATGTTCACACCTATACCGCCAATAATTACTGGATTTACAATAAGAAACCTCATTAGCAGAGCCGCCATGTTCTAGACCCTTCTGGCCAGCTTCCTTTCTTCCAGTATGTGTGTCATAAATATTATTAGAAATTTGTTTTGTGAATATGGAACCAAGCTAGGGAACATGTATGTTTGGAACGTTGAGTGGCATCAGAGGATGATAGCTTTGTGCAACCATCTCAGTAGGTTTAAGATACGCCCTTGCTTTCAGCACCAGATGGAGGTCATGGGCCAGGGGAACTCTCTCTCTTAGGTGGGCACAGCCAGCTTTTGTTCTGTTTCTCCTTTTCCTATAGGAAAAGCACATCTTTTTTATCTGGGGATAATTATACCTGTCCTCTTAGAGGTCTTCTCATTGCAGTAGTGTTGTCTACATTCCAAGCATGCTCAGTGTCAGTGTTGAATATAACTCAAGCTTCAATCACAAACCACACCTATTTCTCTCCGTGCGTATACTATTCCATCTAGTTATAATTTTGAATTTTTCTGTGTCCTGATTGTTTTCTCTTTCCAACCACTGCTGGAATTAATGCTTTTTGAGGACAGTGATGTCAATCTGTTTTTTCTTTTCAATTCCCCTTACGCATAAAATAAAATGCTAGCAATCTGGCAAGTTCTCAATAACAGTAATTGATGATGAACTGGCCTCCTTGCTTATTTTATCTTTTCTTACTTCCCTACTTGGCTTTGAATTTGCTCCCCACTTTCTTGACTTGTGTCCAACCAGACACAAAAAAATGGAAAATACACTACTTTATGCCTTGTAAACATTAGGTATTCATGTAACAGAATTTTTCCCATATATGGGAACAGAGAGTTTCCATCACCTTCAGATTCATCATTCATCGTACCTGATGATATCTTATTGCAGGAATTTCTATCCAAAGTTCATTTGTGGATGTTTATTCAAAGAAATAAACATTTTCTGCACCTTCTCATATATTGAGTGAATGTCTTGTTCTTTTCTTGTCAGCACCTCCAAGGTAAATGGGATGCAATAAGTAAAATAGTTTGGCACTGGTCAGATAAGATGGATAATTATAGGTACTTGCACAGCTAATGGAAGTATTGTTTTAAAACTGGGATGATTTCCAAAACAAACACTTCACTAATGAAAACAAGTCTATGTGACATACACCAAGGTTTTTTCGATCCTTCATAAGATGAGCAGACTGAAAGCAACTGCCAATTCTCTGTTCCTTTAACCTTTGAAGTCCTTTTTGACTGATATGAAAGAGCCAAGTAGCAATGTAAACCATTACCTCAGCTGTGTTTTCTAACAACTGCTTATGATTACTAATGGTAACGCTATCTTACATATGCATCGTAGTTTACTCTTTATAAAATGGTTTTCTCTTTTTCACATGTGATCCTCATGGCAAGGCTGTAAGATAGGTATTATAAAACTATCATTATAAATGAGGGGAGTGAGATGTAGAAAGCACCATATTTCTACACTCAAGGAACTATTGGGGAGGGAGGATACTCAAATGTAGAACAAAAGAATAAAAATACTTTTTGCTAGCATCTCAGGTAATTTTTCCTGATGATCTGTAGGAGAGAGCCTCTCTATAATCAGCAGCTCATGTCTTTAAAAAAGGAAGCATTTGGGTGAATACTGAAAATGTCTACAGGGTTGATACAGCTAGACAATAGATTGAAATAGCTTACCATACTTTTTACAGAGCCTGATGATTAAACTAGGATGAGTATGTGTGTACATAATTCAGGATGAGCTTGTTCTTTGTTTTCTAAAAAAAAAAAAATTGAGTAGATTTTTCAAGCTATTCTTAGAGGAGTAAGACAATGGTTCTACTCCTTTAAATTGCAGTATTATCTATTACCTACATCTATTTGGTAGATGGGTAAGATGGGTAGATGGACAGATATATCATACAGCAAGTGAAGTAAAATGTTAATGGTAGGGTCTAGGTGCTAAGAATACTGGTATTCATTATAAAACTATTTTAACTTTGATATATGTTTAAATATTTAATAATAAAATGTTGGTAAACAAGAAAATAAAATGTCTTCACTGCAAGAAAAAGGCAGTATCTGTAGAAAAAATTTTTCTATCATCATCTAGGTTTTCCCTGAACAAGGCAAATACTGACACCAATATATGAACTAAATGACTATTGTTTTTCACTCCTCATCAAAATATTTAGTGTGTGTACAGCCAATTAAATCTTAAGACATTTGAGAGGAAATATATTCCAAAGATTATTTGGGAGCAAAATTGGCTCTTGGGAACCAAATGCTGACACCAGTTATCTCATTGCTGAAGTTTAGTTTATTCTACATTTTTACAGAAAGTCCTTATATATGCCCATGCTTATCCCAGTGCCCTACACATAGAAATCAGTTAATAAATTATTTTGATAATGAGGATGACAATGACAGGAGACTTGAGAACTGTGACCTTTAGCAACCACTTGAATCTATGAGCTTCACTTAATTTCAATAAAATGAGCAATTGGATTTGAATTCATTTATCATTTCCCAGATTCCTCTCCTAGAAGCCTTATGTTCTCTCGAGACTCCTCCACTATTTGTGCAGGGTGACAGGTTGGGGGAGTTGAGGAGGATGTAGATGTGGAGCTCCATAGGGACACTCCTGAGCCTACCCCCACTGTGTGAAGGACAGGGTGCCAGGAGTCTTCTCTTGGCTTTTGGGCTATTTGTGTCTCCATTTGTTAGCATATCTGTCCAGTTATTAAATTAGCATTCATTATTAAAAGTCTTCTTATAGTACTTTGCATAATCTCAAAATTTTTTTAGCAAACTCCTTGTTTGAAATGTAGCTTATTAAATGTCAGTGTCATGTGTACTCTTCATTGGCATGAATAAGAGCATTTAAGAAGGATGAGCTTGAGGATATGTGAAGGCAGAAGCATCCCATGAGCATGGTGGGTTTCTCTCATACACTGAATTTCAACCCTAAAAATGAGTGACTCAGAAATGCATGGGTGCTAGTTTGGCCATCTCTTTTAAGGAACAGTTATTTATTTATTTTTATTTAAAAAATAACATTATCTTTGGACTTTACATTCTTTCCACCAGCAACTGCTTCAGTAATAAGTGGCAAGTAATGCTTAGACATGGCCGTTTTAGTTTTTTTCTGAAATGAGTCAACTGCCTTCCCTATGGCTCTCATCTTAATCAGAGGTCAAAAGCAAAACTATGCCTGCCGACTCATCCCTATGTTATCATCATGGATAATATAGATTGCCCATGCACTAATCTCTTTTTAATATAATAAATTTAGGTGCTTGGGAGAAATTCTCCCTTTAAGTGGATTAGAATAGTAAGGCAAAAGATACTAAGTAGGCTTTTTGGCATTCCCAGAGCTGACTAATTACGTTTCCCGCTCCCCCACCCAGTGAACCTGCTGCTTCATTTCTGTATTTTCTGCGAGCAACCACTGCCAGCCATGCCAGACTCTTTGGTTAAGGTGGGATTTATGCTGTTGTTTATGCATATGTTCACTGTGCAGCCACTTTGTCTTCTGACCTCAAAGTGGTTGAAAGATTGACATGAAAACAGGACACATTAAGTGACTCTGCTGCATGACATTAAACCACCAAATGTGTCTCCGGCCACCCCGGACAGCATGGTCCCCAAGCGTTTTAGAGGCACATTAAGATGAAATGTGGACAAAGTAAATAGAGTTCTTCAGGAGCATAAATTGACAATGATAATGATTGCTGTCACTTTGTGATGGAAGATTATGGATTTCATAGTTTATGGATTCTTCCTAATGAGAAGCAGATTAACTTTTCTCACGGGATCAAAAATACCAATGGCCCAAATAGCCACTACTGAAAAGAAGCTATGTACTACAACTGGAAGTAGAATTTTGCCATCATCCTGTCTCATATATGATTAATTATAACATTACCAAAAGAACATTAATAGAAGGTCTAAGGTTTTGAAATTTTGAAATTTTCTACTTTAGCCTTAGAAGTTTGGGCAGGATGATTAGATTATTTTGAATAATCTAGAAATATTACATAATGTGTAAAATGATAGTTTACCCACAGTGTCATGGATGTCTTTCTTATTTATAATAATAACAATAAGAGGACTTTGGTTTAATTTAATGAAAAAAGGAAAGGGAAAGAGAACCAGACATTATATTAAGTGCTTTACATATTCATTGGTATAACCCTCTTAATGAATCTGTGGAGCTGATTATTCCACTTTCACTATTCAGAAAACAAAAACTCTAGAGAGATTAAATGACTTTCCCAGGGTAAATACAGCTAGTGAGTAAGTGAGCCAGAATTCAAACCCAGGGCCATTGGTTCCTCAGTCTGTGTGACTCTCCCTCATCACTGTGCTTCTGTGGATGAAGATACTGGGGCACAGCCCTTATTCCTAAAAAATCTTTAAATCCAGAGTCAAGGAGGAAGGACCTAGAGGGTGTCTGCTAAGTAATGGGCTTAAGGTAGTAAGGACAATTTTATTTTTGCTAGTGACTTCAGAAATTTGGTAAAATGCAAATCTGTGCATGCCCATGGGGCATCTGCTAATGAAACTGTGACTCGGTGTATGTAATAGGAAAAAGCACATGAGCTCATAGGAAAAGAGCTAAACTTGTATGTGTGAGCTCTGGACTTGGAGTCACAAGCCCTAAGATCTAGACCCAGCTCTGCCACTAACTAGCAGTGTGACCATGGGCAAGTCTTTCAGTCTCTGGGTCCTCTATTTTTCCACATAAAAAATGATGGGGTTGGGTTAGATTCCTAGGATGCATTTTACTCTAACCCCGTTGCACAGTTTAATACTACAAATTATGTTAAGTCATACCAGTTTGGGGTGGGGAGAGCAAATAACTTGCTTCTAATTGATACCTCAATTTATCTTTTCAGCTGCTCAGAGCCATTGGGAAACTTTATTTTCACATGTATTGACTATTAGTGACTAAAAATAATTAGGCTTTCTCCTGAAATTTAAAAAATTCTTAAAATTGTGTTAATGAAATCTTCTCAGCATGTTTGAAAGATGTAGATGGTTCATAGTGCTCCTATTTTAGAAGTGAGTAAAAGGAATCTAATACTACCAGTGAGAGGTACATTTCCCATAATCTCAGAGATGGGTTGGGAATGGACTCCAGGTCTGCTGGCTTACAGTGTAGGACTCTTCCCTCTGAAGACAGTTTTTTAAAGCAAATTTCCAATTTCCAGCAGCCTCTGAAATTTCTGTCCCTTCAGACTCTGTTTTTCTTCTATGATTCTGCCACCATATCTTCACACTTATAGAAACACATCTGTTGATACAATCTTAGCACTTATTTTGTTAGAGGTGGCTGGAATAAAAAATAGCACTACTGAATTATATCAAAACTTCATTATAAAAATCTGGCATGTTAGTTACCCTTTAACCTCAAGTCCAAATATTGTTTATAGCCAGTGTATGTGTCTTCACAAAGAAGAAAGTAAATGTGGCAAATGGTAAAATAAACTAGAAAATTAGGCAAAGAGCCCAGGAAACAACAGAGATAAGAACAAATATCGGAGATTCTTGTTAATAAATATGACTCTGTGTGAGAAAATATCTGATATTAAAAGAGCTTAAAATCAACAGAAGGAAATAATTTTGCCTTGTATCCAAAATACAGTTATGTGAATCCCCACTTGCTACCCTTATTCATTCAAGAAACATGTAAAAGTCTGTTAAATGACAGCACTGGGTATACTATAGTGAGCCAGAGTTCCTGCCCTCATAGAAGTTACAGCCAATGCAGAGATAAACATTCAACAAATAATCTTGCAAATAAACTCATACCTACAAGTTGTGTTAAAGTGCTATGAACAAAGAATAGAGAGGTGAAATAAAACAGTTGTACAATTGCTAAGTTTAATATTTGTCTACAGTGGTAAGGAGTGATAAACATAGTCATCATAGTCATTAACATGCCCTTTCCTCAATTCTCACATCTCTGTAGTGTTTGACTGTCGATTATTCCCCATTACACCTCCCCACCTGCTGGAAACTTTCCCCTCCTCTGCTGTTATGTGCCTTGACCAATTGCAGGCACCCACTTATAATTCACTTAGAGGCAATGGCTGTAGAGCACATCCTTCCTGTGCATCCTCAGCTTCATCTGCCCCTTGCATACAGGCATTCCCCCAGGTCTGATCCTTAGCCAGCTTCTTTTACCCTCTCCACTTACTTAGGGAAAGTTTCTCTGCATCTAACTGCCAATTCTGTGGGTCTTCAGCCAATGCCTCTCACCTGCTGAGCAGCAGCATCTCAACCTGGATTTCCTACTGTTCAGGTATAAAGGCAGCCTTCCTTCCCCCTTTCCTCTGTCACCTCCCAGCATTTCCCACACCAGCTCTTCTCTCCTGACTTGTCTGTTTTTGTAGTCTGTTTTAGAGTGGCTCAAGTTTGCAACCTTCAAATTAGCCTGTCTTCTCTCTTTCTACCCTTTTCCATCTAAGTTATCATCAAGCTCTGTAGAGTTAATCCCTGGAGCAGACAGAAAAGACATCTTATTTTTTCCATTCTTATTCCCTCCATGTTTTGTTCTGGGAGTGGTGGCTTCTCACCTGGGCTGGTGCCAAAAGAAAGCACAACTCTAATTATATCACTTCCTCATAAACCTTTGCAGACTTTATATTGCCTGTTAAAATAGGCCCAGATGTTTACTCTGGAATGAAAGGTGTTCTCCTTGGCCTCTCTCAGCTTCCTTTCCAGGTTTAGCACCTCAGAGTCCTAAACCTATCCGTGCAGCACCACTGGCCACACGGGGGTCCTTAGACAACTATTTTAAACTCTCATACCTTCAGTTTCTTCACCTATAACATGAAAAAAAAATGACTAGATAAAATATCTTTGTGCTTGCTGCTTGGTGAATGACTGCTGCTAGGCTTATCATTCCATACATATTTTTCTTATGATTTTCTGAGGATACGTATGGTCTGTCATATTGTTGTCCTTGTACCTGAAATCCCCTCTCTTAGCTGCTTGTTTTCAAAGCCCAGTACAAATGCTATTTCCTCTTCCATGCGTCCTTTTCATTCCTCTTCCCACAAGTTTGACCTTACTGTCCTGAAACCTCACGCCTTCTCTAACATATATCAAAGTGGCTATGTACTTTTCTTTCTTCCCCGGTAGTAAGCTCTCTGAAGGCAGTGGCTATATTTTATTTTATCTTTGAATCCCTGGCTGCTATCAAGAGTCTGGTACATAATAGTTTCTTGATAAATATTTAATTGATAAATAAAATTATCTTTAAATTTTGGAAACTCTTCATCAAAAAAGTTATACAAAAGATGTATACTCCACAAATGTATAATTTACAATGTAAAATTTTACTTCAAGCTCACAATCTCAATACACTGGATTTTGTGTTTTTATAATTCATGTAGGATGGATCAAGCTACATATCTCAGGGACAGAAATCAAGCCTAAAACTATACTTTCAAAGGAATACATCTATTAAAACCAAGTTGTTTAGATTCAAGGTTCAATGAACATGAGAATATTTGTGAAAGATGACACAAAACAATAAAGCAATTTATATTTCCAATGTAGCATGTCTGAAACCTATTACAGAGATCTTCTGTTTTCATGTTTTGAACATTGATTTCTTCCTTGGGTAGTAATTTTTTTAAACCATGTTATTTAAGTTTGAAAGAGCTCAACTCAGTTCCACCCTTTATGACCAGAAAAATAAATTACTTTGAATCTTATGGAAATGTCCACATATTAGTTATACTCAGGACAGATCACTTCACAAAAGATAACTGGCAAATAAAAAGCATCAATGGTTGATGTCATCATTAAAATGTACTGTTTGTTGTGAATCTATTCTTTGCACCATACTACTGTTCTTTGAGTTACTATAACCGTATAGAGCAGCAGTCCCCAACCTTTTTGGCACCAGGGACCGGTTTCTTGGAAGACGGTTTTTCCACAGACCAGGTGGGTCAGTGGCAGGGATGATGGTTTTGGGATTAAACTGTTCCACTTCAGGTAGATTCTCACAAGGAGCATGCAACCTAGCTCCCTTGCATGCACAGTTCACAATAGGATTCATGCTCCTATGAGCAATCTAATGCCTCCACTGATCCGACAGAAGGTGGAGCTCAGGTGCTAATGCTCACTCACGCCCACCCTTCGCTCACCTCCTGCTGTGAGGGCTGGTTCCCAGCAGGCCACAGACTGGTACTGGTCTGCAGTCTGGGGTTGGAGGCCCTTGCTATGAGTTATATACAGTTGACCCTAGAACAACATGGGTTTGAACTGTGTGGGCTCATTTATATGTAGATTTTCTTCTGCCTCTGCCACCCCGAGACAACAAGACCAGCTTCTTCTTTTCTTCCTCCTCCACTTATCAAAAATGAAGACAATTAGGCTAAAAATCTTTATAATGACCTAATTCAACTAAATGAATAGTAAATATATTTTCTCTTCTTTATGATTTTCTTAATAACATTTTCCTGATTCTAGCTTACTTTATTTATAATAATATACAACATACAAAATATGTGTTAATCAACTGTTTTTATTATTGGTAAGGCTTCTGGTCAACAGTAGGCTATTAGTAATTAGGTTTTGGGCATGTGAAAAGTTATACAGGGACTTTAAACTGCACAGGGGGTTGGCACCCCAACTCCCATCATGTTCCAAGGTCAACTGTATTATCAGTTATTTTTTTCATATATGAGAAAAATGAACTCATGGTTATTAAGTAACTTGCCTACAGCTGCATAGTAAATAATAATGGAGCCAGAATTTAAAACCAGGAAAGTTTTACATTAAAGTGCTCTTTATAGATGTTTTTGGTTTTGTTTTGCTTTTTCATTTCTTAGCTATGAGTAAAGACTTTAGCTGTTTGTATTTTGAGGATAGCACAAGCTTTTTCTTTTACTGACCAGTATCACTGTAAAATGACATGGTCAGGGTCCTCCCATTTCAGACTTTTAAATTTCTCTTTCTGTAACTTTTGATTGTGAGAAATGGATTAATATATAAAGGAAAAAAGAAGAAAAACAGGATGAAAAGCATAAACAATAGTGAACATGGCTAATTAAACATGCAGCAGAAATGAGTCAACCTTAAAGGTTAACTCAAACACTTTCAAGACTGAGCAATTAGAAACAAACTCACATGAAAAATAAGAATTCATGGAAATGAAAATGAGACCACCAGTGCTGAAACCTGGCCAACACATTTTTCTTTTCTTTTTTCTTTTTTCCCACTGCCACCTCTTTCTGATATTTCTGGAATTGACTGGTAAATAATTACTGTGGTCAAAGAGAAAAACAGGAAAAAATTAAAACTCAACAAGACAACTTACAAAGCCAAAGAGGAAAATCAAAATGTGTTGGAATAACCAAGCTACCTTTGAAGCAACAAAACAACAAAATAAGAATGTTATGGGTATGAATAAAATGTTAAGGGTCAACCACTGTGAAAGACAGTGTGGCAACACCTCAAAGATTTAGAACTGGAAATACCATTTAACACAGCAATCCCATTACTGAGTGTTTACCCAAATAATAGAAATCATTCTATTGTAAAGATTCATGCACGCATATGTTCATTGCAGCACTGTTCACAATAGGAAAGACATGGAATCAACCCAAATGTCCATCAATGATAGACTGGACAAAGAAAATGTGGTACATATACACCATGGAGCACTATATAGCCATAAGAAGGAATGAAATCATGTCCTTTGCAGGGACATGGATGAATTTGGAAACCATTATCCTCAGCAGACTAAAACAGGAACAGAAAACCAAATACTCTATGTTCTTATTTATAACTAGGAACTGAACAATGAGAATACATGGAAACAGTGAGGGGAACCACATACACTGGGGCCTGCTTGGGGAAGGAGGAAGTTGGAAGCAGAACCTTAGGAAAAATAGCTAATGCATGCTGGGCCTAAAACCTAGGTGATGTGTTGATAGGCTCAGCAGACCATCATGGCACACGTTTACCTATGTAACAAACCTGCACATCTGCACATGGAACTTAAAATTTTAAAAAATAAATGTTTTAAATTTTAAAAAGGGTAAGTTTGTGAGGTTCTCCGTTATCTCTTATGATAGCTGATACCATGGTTTATATAAAACTTCCAATTAGTAAAAAAAAATTTACTTTTAATTGGCTATGAATTAAATAGTCCTACTTTCCATAGATTTGGGAGAATTCAACAGAAGAAGGTTGCTACCTTCATTACTTCAGGCTGCTATAATAAAACATTAGAGTCTAGGTGACTTAAACAGCAAACATTTGTTTCTCATAGCTCTGGAGGCTGGGAAGTCCAAGATCAAGACACCTGGCCAATTTGGTGTCTGGTAAGGCCCCTTTTCCTGATTTGCAGATGTTCACCTTCTAGCTATATCTTCACATGGCAGAGAGAAAGGGCTTTGATTTGTTCTTATAAGGTCAGTAATCACCATGAAGCTCCACCCTCTTGACCTTACCTAAACCTAATTAGTCCTCCCCAAAGACCCCTGACCTCCAAATACCATTACATTAGGGATTAGTGCTTCAATGTATGAATTTGGTAGGAGGTGGAGCACAAACATTCAGGCCATAGCAGCCTACTTCTGTATCAAGAATGGATGGGTTCTGAGTCTCAGAATGACTAGAACCAAGGTCTCTGGATCTCTTAAGCTGGCAGCAAGAGATCCAACCTTGGTTCTAGTACCTGCTCATATTACGCCTCACTCATACTTATTGTAACATGTTGCATAACCAAACCAGAAAAAGAAAATAATATAATTCACCTCTTACTAGCAGACAGTACTGTATAATTCTGCCACACAGAGCCCAGAAAAGGCAGGCAGAAGAGAACTCTCTAGATCCAAAAATGAAAATTAAGTGACTTGCCAGCCAACTGGTAAAAGGCTAAGAGTGGGTAAGTGGACCTGAAAATTTATTCTAGCCACATAAACATTTTTCTGGAGATCACTTCATAGGTGATCCCTAATAAGGCCTGTGGTCTCCAGAGGAAGTATGTTCAAGTTTTGATTAAAACTCCATGTTATACTGATAGTTGCTTTAATCTCCAGTCCTGCCATAGACTGTTTAATGGTGCCATAGTATCTACCAAAGATATTTTTGAGTGTGGATGTCCCCTTACTCTTAATGGAAGTCCTGGTGGGGGAGCAGGCCAGCAGTAGAAATTAATTCTACAAAAGGTAAATGTTGATTACAACTATATTAACTCCTTAAGGCCACAGTGATCTTTCTCTAAGAGCTTATAGGGAAAAAGTTAAGAGGATTTATCTCCTGAAAAGAGAGTAATTTACCTCCTTTTATCCACTTTATAATTTGCAAATTAGCATAGCCCATGCAGGTTGAGTAGGCTTCCCTCACTGACGGGTAGCATATCCTAAGCTTTCACGCAGATAATAAAAGCACTGGGAAAACCCACGAGAGCTCATCTTCTTCCTTAGGAGCTGAGACTTAAACTTGTCCACAGGACTCAGGGAGGTGGTTTGAGGAATCCTACATGGTCCCTGGGATCATCATTTAGAAGCCTTGAGGGAATACATGGATTCTTGTTTTCTGAAAATGCTGTCTGATATAATTTGAATTGAACCTTGAAGCCCCTAAAAGTCTGGAT
The DNA here is from genome assembly GCF_009761245.1 of Sapajus apella. Taxonomy (NCBI): domain Eukaryota; kingdom Metazoa; phylum Chordata; class Mammalia; order Primates; family Cebidae; genus Sapajus; species Sapajus apella. The sequence goes on from NW_022436953.1 coordinate 19,136,793, forward strand.
GCAGTGACCATACATTCAGTTCCATTTATTCAACAAGCCAGGCAAGGATCATCAAATCAATAACATGACTATGCCGTCTGCCTTCCCTTTGCTCACCATCACAATGAAAAATGACTCCTTAAGTGTTCTGCGAGGCAATTAACTCTGAAGGCAGAGCTGTAATGGAGAGAGCCTGAGTAACATTTGTATTCAAAACTTTACTGGTAAAATGGAAAGGAAGCTGTTGTCCATATTAATAGATACATAAAATGTATAAATGGGGTAATTTGGTATTACTCTATTTATGCATAGTATTATACAACTGCAGAAACACAGAGCTAAGAAGGGCACTGAAATGACATATGGCTCCTCCAACTGTGTGCAGCCACAGCTGGTGACCCTGTCCAGAATCATCTTGGACAGGCAGACTGTTTCTGAACACATTCCCAAAAGTCATGCTGATAACTTCCAGGATTAATTCATTCCATTATTTAACAGTCTTCACTGCAATTTGATTCCTTTTTCTTTTGTTCTCTTTCTTCTTGTTTTCATCTCTCTAGAAATAGAGAACAGCTAATTATGCTCCCTATAATAATCCATTATGTGATAGAAGGCGGTTTTGAAATCACCACCCAGCCTTCAGTTCAGGTTCAATGCAGTACTCCCAGTCCTTCCATCTGGGCCTTTAAAGAGCTTGGCTTCCAACTTGAGTCATCTGGTGACTCTCAAAATGCTCTTCAACCTTCCCAAATATTATTGACTCAAGAGACATGCAATACAAAGGGACTCTGTCCGTTTGTTTCACAGATGAGGAAACTGAGGCTTACTGGAAAAGATATCCTCAGAGTCTACCATCTACCGTATGGCAGAATCAATCCAAGAGCCCTTTCGGGCTTTGCTCTCCTTGTTTGTTTCTCGGTGCCTAACCTCTCTTTTCAATCAGCTGCCCTGCCCTGCCCTGCTGGCTGCTTCCCCACTTGCAGTTCAGTAGGACTCCTTTGTCCCTTCTTGACCTTTTCTGCCACTCTACGTTTTGTATCTATGGCCATGGTTTTCCTTGCACACAAAAAAGGAGCAGTTAGTTTGTTAGTTTCTCTGATGTTTCAAGGTCATATTTAAAGTTTAATCCTATCCTTTAAAATGCTTTTCTAGTGCCCTGTGACCCATTTGATGTTTTCTGAAAATATGATAATTTTAGGGAGATGTTAGATGTCTCACAGTGCTGGATTCCAAAGGGACTTTTAAAATACCATTTGTTATGAATGCACTATACCTCTGTCCCTTTGCAGGTACCAATGCCTCTACCTAGATTGTCCTACCTATCAGCCCCTCTCCAATATACACATCCTCCCTTTTGCACCAAGAGAATTTCAAATTCAAAGGTCACCTCTTCCATGAGATTTGTCCCCATGTCTACCCAGCCTCAGTCCTCTGCTTTGTTTTTCCATTTACTATTATACAATTTTTCTTACACTGTCTGTGTCCCACCCAGGTGACTTAAGGCAGGGATGTTTCCCTTATCATGTCCGTAGGGGCTAAATGGTGCCTAAAACATAGTAGAAGGCTAGTATATTTGCTTAATTATTTCCCCCACTTCTCTTACTCACCTGTACATGTTGGTGCTAACTTCCCAGAGTCCAACTCTTAAGCTAGCTGTAAATTCAGACTTTCTACTGCCCTTTGTCATGTTCCTTGCTATAAATTAATTCTAGATGCGTCTCAGGTTTTAAAAATGATGAACTACCCTAATCTCTGGCCTGAAATTTGGTTTATGAAATAGAAATGGAAACTTTATCGAGGTTAAATCAGTTCCTTATTACTAACTAGGCCTGTTGTCTCAGCTCTGTCTTTGTGACCTGTTTGTCTTGGTCTTAGTAGTTGTTTCACATTACATGATTTTTTCTATGTTTAACAAATTTCTTTCAGTCTTTTGTTATTTTTTTCCAGATATAAAAATATCACTTTGATAGTCTGGTCATTCATAAGATCATTGTCTGATAATTTTTAACACCATTCTTTTCCCTTTTCTCAAAAATGAGGTCAGGCACAGTAGCTCACACCTGTAATTCTAGTGCTTTGGGAGGCCAAGGTATGAGGATCACTTGAAGCCAGGCATTTGGGGCAAACCCAGGCAACATAGTGAGATCCTCATCTCTACAAAAATTAGAAAAGAAAAAAATGATAATGTTTCACAGATTCTTTATTCTCAGTGCTCTAAGCGGGATCAGAGCCCCTATCACTTTTCTTGATGGCCTAGGTATGAGTCACCAGACTCTGCTTCTGCTGCTTGGATCATCCATTTATAGTTTCTGCTGATTCTTGCTGGGCTACCTGGCTCCTATATCCTTTCTTGTGGGTTTTTAGATCACAGCTTTTCTTTAAGAGTGAAATTTTTCGGAGATCGGGGGAAGATGGCCGACTAGGAACAGCTCAGGATTGCAGTTCCCAATGAAAGTGCAAAGGGTGAGTGGACACCGCATTTCCAGACTGATTTTTATTGCCCACAGACCAGAGATTCCCAGGCAGAGGAGCCCCACGGGTCTCCAGCATGGCTGTTTCAGCCGGCGCAGCTGTTTCGGCCCACGCGGCTGCTTTGCCCGCACCCTGGCGCAGCAGTTCTCCGTACAAAATACACTGGTCTGGGTGCCCTCTTAGCTGGCGACTGGAGCCCTGAGATGGCAGAGTCAACCACTCATCTGAAATAGTAGCCAGACCAGGAGATTCCTAGGCAAAAAAACCGCCAGGAATCTCAGCACCGCTGTTTCAGCCGGCTCAGTGAGTCCCGGCACGGGAGATCCCGGTGCCTTTTCAACAGGCAGCTGGAACACTGGGAGAGGGGCGACTGTTCAACAACAACAACAGAAAAAGACTCTGAGTCAGGGAGCCAGGTGATCAGGCTCGGCTGGTCCCACACCCCCCCCCCACACACACACACACAAAAACAGTAATTGAAAATGCTCTGGGTTGAGAGTTTCACAGCAAGCATAGCTGAACCCGGGATGGTCTGGCTCTGTGGGGGAGAGGCGTCTGCCATTACTGAGACACTCCACCACTACAGAGGCAGTCTGCCATCACTGAGGCAGCCCACCATTGCTGAGGCAACCCGCCGTTGCCGAGGCAACCTGCCACTACAGAGGGAGTCTGCCATAACAGAGGCAGGCCACCATTGCCAAGGCCGTTCGAACTACACCCATAGAAGCAGGACTGCAGGGAAGATCACACGGCAGCTGGGTGGAGCCCACAGCAGCTCAGCAAAGCCTCTGCAGGCAGACAGTGACTAGGCTGCCTCCTTGCTGGGCAGGGCAGCCCTGAAAGAAAAAAAAAGGCAGCAGCATAACAGAAACTCATAAATAAAGCCCTAACTCCCTGGGACAGAGCACCTGGGAAAAAAAAAAAAAAGGGAGTTTATGAGTTCTGCTGCAGCAGACCTAAACGTACCTGCCCAGCAACTCTGAATGAACAACGGAGCTCACAGCTCAGGTCTTGAGATCCAATAAAGGACAGACTGTCTCCTCAAGCAGCTCCCTGACCCCCGTATAGCCAAAGAGTCACCTCATAAAGGAGAGAACAGACTGACATTTGGCGGGCATCCTTCTGGGACAAAGATAGCAGAAGAGGAAACTGGTAGCAACACTTACTGTTCTGCAGCTGCTGCAGGTGATCCCCCAGCAAGCAGGTCCTGGAGTGGACCTCAGCAGTCCTACAGCAGAGAGGCCAGACTGTTAGAAGGAAAGCTAAGAAAAAGAAGTAACTTCAGCATCCACAAACTGGAAGTACACTCAGAGACCCAATCTGAAAGTCAGTAACTACAAAGACAACAGGTGGATAAACCCACAAAGATGGGAAGAAACAAGCGCAAAAAGGATGAAAATACCTGAAACCAGAACACCTCTCCTCCTAAAAGGGATCACAACTCCTCACCAGCAAGGGAACAAGGCTGGAGGAGTGTGAGGAAATGACAGAATCAGACTTCAGAAGGTGGGTAATAAAAAACTACAGTGAGCTAAAAGAACATGTTCTAACCCAATGCAAAGAAACTAAGAACCTTGAAAAAAGATTTGACAAAATGTTAACGAGAATGGACAACATAGAGAGGAATATAAATGAATCGATGGAGCTGAAAAACACAACACGAGAACTTCGCGAAGCATGCACAAGTTTCAACAGCCAAATTGACCAAGCAGAAGAAAGGGTATCACAGGTTGAAGATCAACTCAACGAAATAAAACGAGAAGGCAAGAATAGAGAAAAAAGGGTAAAAAGGAATGAACAAAGTCTCCAAGAAATGTGGGACTATGTGAAAAGACATAACCTATGTTTGATAGGTGTACCTGAATGCGATGAAGAGAATGAATCCAACCTGGAAAATTCTCTTCAGGATATTATCCAGGAAAACTTCCCCAACCTAGCAAGCCAGGCCAATATTCAAGTCCAGGAAATACAGAGAACACCACAAAGATATTCCTCAAGAAGAGCAACCCCAAGGCACATAATCGTCAGATTCACCAGGGTTGAAATGAAGGAGAAAATGCTAAGGGCAACCAGAGAGAAAGGTCGGGTTACCCACAAAGGGAAGCCCATCAGACTCAGCAAATCTCTCAGCAGAAACCCTACAAGCCAGGAGAGAGTGGGGGCCAATATTCAACATCCTTAAAGAAAATAACTGTCAACCCAGAATCTCCTATCCAGCCAAACTAAGCTTCATAAGTGAAGGAAAAATAAAATCCTTTGTGAACAAGCAAGTACTCAGAGATTTCATCACCACCAGACCTGCTTTACAAGAGCTCCTGAAAGAGGCTCTACACATATAAAGGAACAAGCAGTACCAGCCACTCCAAAAACATACCAAATGGTAAAGAGCAACAACACAATCAAAAATCTGCATCAACTAACGAACAAAACAGCCAGCTAGCATCAAAATGACAGTATCAAATTCACACATAACAATATTATCCTTAAATGTAAATGAACTAAATGCCCCAATCAAAAGACACAGACTGGCAATATTGGATAAAAAGCCAAAACTCATCAGTGTGCTGTATCCAGAAAACCCATCTCACATGCAGGGATACACAAAGGCTCAAAATAAAGGGATGGAGGAAGATTTACCAAGCAAATGGAGAGCAAAAAAAAGCAGGTGTTGAAATTCTCATTTCTGATAAAATAGACTTTAAAGCAACAAAGATCAAAAGAGACAAAGAACTCAGACCTGGACTCAGACCTGGACCAAGCAAACCTAATAGACATTTACAGAACTCTCCACCCCAAATCCACAGAATATACATTCTTCTCAGCACCACATCACACCTACTCTAAAATTGACCACTAATTGGAAATATATCACTCCTCAGAAAATGGAAAAGAACAGAAATCATAACAAACAATCTCTCAGACAATAGTGCAATCGAGTTAGAACTCAGAATTCAAAAACTAACTCAGAACCACACAGCTTCATGGAAACCGAACAACTGGCTCTTGAATGTTGACTGGATAAACAATGAAATGAAGGCAGAAATAACGATGTTCTTCGAAACCAATGAGAATGAAGACACAACATACCAGAATCTCTGGGACACATTTAAAGCAATCTCTAGATGAAAATATATAGCAATAAGTGCCCACATGAGAAGCAAGGAGAGATCTAAAATTTAAACCTATCATCAAAATTGATGAGGAGCAAGATCAAAAAAATTCAAAACCTAGCAGAAGACAAGAAAAAACTAAGGTAAGAGAAGAACTGAAGGAGACAGAGACACAAAAAACCCTTCAAAAAATCAATAAATCCAGGAGCTGGTTTTTTGAAAAGATCAACAAAATAGACAGACCACTAGCCAGATTAATAAAAAAGAAAGGAGAGAATAACCAAATTGATGCAATAAAAAACGATAAAGGGGATATCACAGATTCCACAGAAATTCAAACCATCATCAGAGATTATTACAAACAACTCTATGCACATAAACAAGTAAACCTGGAAGAAATGGATAAATTGCTGGACACTTGCCTCCTCCCAAGCCTAAACCAGAAAGAAATTGAAACCCTGAATAGACCAATAACAAGGTCTGAAGTTGAGGCAGCAATTAAGAGACTACCAAGTAAAAAAACCCCAGCTCCAGATGGGTTCACAGCCGAATTCTACCAGACATACGAAGAGGAGCTGGTACATTCCTTCTGAAACTATTCCAAATAATCCAAAAACAGGGAATCCTTCCCAAATCATTTTATGAGACAAACTTCATTCTGATACCAAAACCCAGCAGAGACTTGACAAGAAAAGAAAACTTCAGGCCAATATCCATGATGAACATAGATGCAAAAATCTTTAATAAAATACTGGCAAGCCGATTGCAACAGCACATCAAAAAGCTTATCCACCATGACCAAGTAGGCTTCATCCCAGGGATGCAAGGCTGGTTCAACATATGCAAGTCTATAAACATAATTCACCACATAAATGGAACCAAAGACAAAAACCACATGATTATCACAACTGATGCAGAGAAGGCCTTTGACAAAATTTAACAGCCCTTTATGCTAAAAACCCTCAATAAACTAGGTATTGATGGAATGTATCTCAAAATAATAAAAGCTATTTATGACAAACCAACAGCCAATATCTTACTGAATGGGCAAAAACTGGAAACATTCCCTTTGAAATCTGGCACTACACAAGGATGCCCTCTCTCACCACTCCTATTCAATATAGTACTGGAAGTTCTAGCCAGAGCAATCAGGCAAGAAAAAGAAATAAAGGGTATTCAAATAGGAAAGGAGGAAGTCAAATTGTCTCTATTTGCAAATGACATGATTTTATATCTAGAAGACCCCATCATCTCAGCCCAAAATCTCCTGAAACTGATAAGCAACTTCAGCAAAGTCTCAGGATACAAAATCAATGTGCAAAAATCACAAGCATTCCTATACACCAATAACAAACTTAGAGCCAAATCAAGAATGAACTGCCATTCACAATTGCTACAAAGAGAATAAAATACCTAGGAATACAACTAACAAGGAACATAAGGGACCTCTTCAAGGAGAACTACAAGCCACTGCTCAACAAAATAAGAGAGGACACAAACAGATGGAGAAACATTCTGTGTTCATGGTTAGGAAGAATCAATATCGTGAAAATGGCCATACTGCCCAAAGTAATTTACAGATTCAATGCTATCCCCATCAAGCTACCAATGACCTTCTTCACAGAACTGGAAAAAAACACGTTAAACTTCATATGGGACCAAAAGAGAGCCCACATAGCCAAGTCAATTCTAAGCAAAAAGAACAAAGCAGGAGGCATCACACTACCGGACTTCAAACTATACTGCAAGACTACAGTAATCAAAACAGCATGGTACTGGTACCAAAACAGAGATATAGACCAATGGAACAGAACAGAGGTCTCAGAGGCAACACAACATATCTACAACCATCCGATCTTTGACAAACCTGAAAAAAACAAGCAATAGGGAAAGGATTCCCTGTTTAATAAATGGTTTTGGGAAAACGGGCTAGCCATGCGCAGAAAGCAGAACCTGGACCCCTTCCTGACTCCTTACACTAAAATTAACTCCAGATGGATTAAAGACTTAAACATAAGACCTAACACCATAAAAACCCTAGAAGAAAATCTAGGCAAAACCATTCAGGACATAGGCGTAGGCAAGGACTTAATGACCAAAACACCAAAAGCATTGGCAACAAAATCCAAAGTAGACAAATGGGACCTAATCAAACTCCACAACTTCTGCACGGCAAAAGAAACAGTCATTAGAGTGAATCGGCAACCAACAAATGGGAAAAAATTTTTGCAGTTTACCCATCTGACAAAGGGCTGATATCCAGAATTTACAAAGAACTAAAACAGATTTACAAGAAAAAAAACACACAAGCCAATTCAAAATTGGGCAAAGGATATGAACAGACACTTTACAAAAGAAGACATACATGAGACCAACAAACATATGAAAAAATGCTCATCATCACTGGTCATCAGAGAAATGCAAATCAAAACTACATTGAGATACCATCTCACGCCAGTTAGAATGGCGATCATTAAAAAATCTGGAGACAACAGATGCTGGAGAGGATGTGGAGAAATAGGAACACTTTTACACTGTTGGTGGGAGTGTAAATTAGTTCAACCAGTGTGGCAATTCCTTAAGGACCTAGAAATAGAAATTCCATTTCACCCAGCAATCCCATTACTGGGCATATATCCAAAGGATTATAAATTGTTCTACTCTAAGGACACATGCACACGAATGTTCATTGCAGCACTATTTACAATATCAAAAACCTGGAACCAACCCAAATGCCCATCGATGATAGACTGGACAGGGAAAATGTGGCACATATACACCATGGAATATTATGCAGCCATCAAAAATGATGAGTTTGTGTCCTTTGTAGGGACATGGATAAACCTGGAAACTATCATTCTCAGCAAACTGACACAAGAGCAGAAAATCAAACACCACATGTTTTCACTCATAGGCGGGTGTTGAACAATGAGAACACATGGACACAGGGAGGGGCTCACTCATAGGCGGGTGTTGAACAATGAGATCACATGGACACAGGGAGGGGAGGCGGGGAGAGATAGCATGGGGAGAAATGCCAGATATAGGTGAAGGGGAGGAAGGCAGCAAATCACACTGCCATGTGTGTACCTATGCAACAATCTTGCATGTTCTTCACATGTACCCCAAAACCTAAAATGCAATTTTAAAAAAAAGTGAAATTAAAAAAAAAAGAGTGAAATTTTTCAAGCACTTTGAAAGTCTATTTTAAGCATTATTTGTTATTAGTATTTTCTGTTACATATAAAAACAAGCCAATTTTGTAAACCTATTGCCTACTCCCTTGCAGGTTATATTCTGTTTCCTTTTATGTTTCCAGTGGCTCACTTTAGTCCTTGCTTTATTGCTTTTCACTTTCCCTGATGTTTCAGATTCATCATGTTTTGCTAGGCTTCTTAGGTTAGAGCACTCCTAAGTTCCATTTTAGCTCTTTGTGCAGCTCTTACCCGTCCATTTGATCTCCCTCTCAACCAACTTTTTAAAATCTGCATTAAAAGTATTTCTCAGAAATGCAAATTAAAACACTGCTGAAATACTATTTCTTACCTCTTGTGTTGGTGAAATTTAGAAAGCGTGGCAACCTAGTGCTGGGAAGAATGCAAATTGCTACAACAACCCTGCTGGAGGGGAATTTGACAAGATCTAACACAGCTACACTTCTACTCTTATGACCCAGCAGTCCCACTTCTAGGAATTTACCCTAAAATATACCTCCAGCAATATTAAACTACATATGCATCAGTTATTTATTTTAGCACTTTTTTGTAATCACGAAATGTTGGAAATAACCTAAATGACCATACATAGGAAAGCAGTAAAATGAATTTGGTACCTGCACAAATGGAACACACTGTACCTGTAAGGAAAAATAAGGAATACCTCAAGAAACTAATAGAAAATTATTTCCAAAATATATTTAATGAGAAAAAGTGCATACAAATATCTAGTGTCTGTCCTTAATGTGAGAAATAGGGACTGTAAGGAAATCTACAAATGTCTACTCATTTTTGCAAAAGAAGTGTAGAAAGATAAGTCAGAAACCAACAAGACTGGTTACCTACAGGAAATAAAGTGAAATGGGGAATAAAAATGAAGCAATAAAAGGGGGAGTTGGAGGGACACTTCTTTGAGTATACCTTTGTTTATATCTCTGACCGTTAGGAAAAATGTGACCTTTCACATACCAGTCAGTTAGGATGTGGGAGAACTCAAAATGAAATATAAATTGTAGACAATAAACCTAAATGTATTCAAATGAATATAAAACTATGTTGGGGGTATAGGGAGAAAAGTGCAACCAACCTAAGTATCTTTAGAAAAGGTTTATTTTGACTGTATAGTGTAACATTAAAGGCAGCCAAAAATGCATGTATACAGGAACGTACTATAGTTGTATATTTGTTTCTTCTACAAACAGGAGCATGAACCAGCAATTCTGACACTATTTAATGTCTGTGCTGGATTGAACAAAGTAAATATTTTCTGGATAATGAGAGCGTTTTCTCACTATCAGAGAAAAATGTTACATGTGAGGAAAGTGAGAAGACTAGAATGAACCTGTGGCATTGGATTGGAATTAGAGGGATCAGTATGAGTTTAATCACATATAGGTGGCTGCACATAGAAATATAGATGTATGCATGTGTGTTGGTGTACAATTGTATGTTTCTTAATGCTGCCTGCTGAGAGGTCCTAGAAGCAATGATATCTCAGTAGCAAGAAATGTACTTAGCACTCATCTCTTGGTTTCTTAACACCATTCTCCAATAAAATGAACCATGAGTTTGGGTATATGGTCAATAATAGGACTAAGAAGGGCCAATACAATATAAGCTTGGATCGTCTGTTGGTTCTAGAAAATAAGTCCTCAAAAAAAGTATGAAGACATGTTAAAAGGACAGAGGAACCAACTTGAAGGAGCAGCTAATGTCTAAAGCTGGAACAACTTGAACAAAGTAAATAAGTATAGTACTGGATTATAACTCAATACATGTAAGATCCATGAGTTCACACTAACAGATTGAATAATAAAGAATAGATAGTTCAAGACCAGCCTGGTCAATATGATGAAACACTGTCTCTACAGAAAATACAAAAATTAGCCAGCCCTGGTAGCATGTGCCTACAGTTCCAGCTACTCAGGAGGCTGAGGTGGGAGGATGCCTTGATTCCAGGAGGTTGAGACTGCAGTAAGTTGAGGTTGCACCACTAAACTCCAGCCTCGGAGCCTGGGTAACAGAGTGCGACCCAGTCTCAAAAGGAAAAAAAAAAAAAGAAGTGGGAGAGAAGAAGGCAGCACTTTTTTATAGTAGAATTCTAATTATTGGATGTAGAAATAGGGGAAATAGAAAAATCACCATTAGAAAAATACCACAGTAGTAATTGTTAAAGGCAAGAACCACTGATGAAAGCTAAAGTTAACAGGATAAAGTATGTTGTAAAACAACACATTTGTATTGTCAGAGTATCTTCCCACAAGACATTTATTGATTACAAAGGGGAAAGCAGTAAATTTGTAATAAAGAACCCTAGAAGACATGACTTATCCAAAGGCGCAAGGTCAATATAACTAGTAACAAAACATATAGAAGTCATATACGCCCTGACATGCTGCATGGAGAAGAGCAAAATATCAGCTCTGTGGTATTCTTGTTAAATGTGTAACACCAATGTAATCATGAGAAAAGACCAGACAAATCCAAATTGAGGGAGAGTGTGCAAAACAAAACCACCAAAACTCTTCAAAAGTCCCAAGATCATAAAAGACGAAGGAAGACTGAGGAACTAACACATTAGAGTCCAATGACATATACGTGCAGTAAAATCCTGAATTAAATCCTAGACCAAATAAAACATAACTGAGAAAACTGGTAAAATTCACATAAGATTTGTTGACTACTCAATAATAGTATATCAATGTTGGTTTTCTGATTTTAATCATTGCACTCTGGTTACGTAAAATGCTTTCATTTGGGGAAGCTGAATGAAGAGCAAATGAGATCTCTGTACTCATTTGCAGTATTCCTGTGTGTCCAAATTTATCTAAAAGTAAAAAGTTAATTATTTTTTCAGGACTCTTTTATAAGTTGGTCATATTCCAAAGTTCAATCTATAGTTTACAGGCTCTATTTTCTCATAAGAATCATATTTATTATATTGTATGACTCCTGAGTCAGGAGTCATAAGCTTACTTAACCTAGAATTTTTATATATATGTATGGGCATTTGTATTTATTAAATAGTCTCCCTGTACTTGTGAACATAATAACATAGTATAGAAAAATACCCCTGTCTTACAGGTAAAGAAATGAGGTTGCAGAGAAGTTTCTCTACTTGTCCCACATTTTTTATTTTAAGATTTTAGAGCAAGCAAGTTGCAGAGCTGATTTTAGAGGCAGGTCTGTGTGTTGCCATATACTGAGATTCCCTACTGAAGTATCTGAGGCTTCATCTGCTAGGCCACTTCTCACATATTAGCCACTGAAAATGGACAAATCTTATGGATACTTCTGTGCTGCCCTCTGGAATCTTTCCCTTCATTATTTTTCTTTTCTTGGATTGTTGAACAAAATGTTCATCTTTATTTTCTTCATGAGAATTGCCTTATTTTTAAAATGTTGACTTTTAAATAGTTGGTGGATTTTTTTCCCTCTAATTCTGCCTACCATTTTAAAATCTTTTTTTTTCTTTTTTTGACACGAGTCTTGCTCTACTGGCATGATCTCATCTCACTGCAACCTCTGCCCTCTGGTTTCAAGCAATTCTCCTGCCTCAGCCTCCCAAGTAGCTGGGATTACAGGCACCCGCCCCTACACCCAGCTAATTTTTTGTATTTTTAGTAGAGATGGGGTTTTACCATGTAGGCCAGGCTGGGCTCAGACTCCTGACCTGGTGATTCACCCACCTCAGCCTCCCAAAGTGATAGGATTACAGGCATGAGCCACCATGCCTGGCCAACTAAAAGCATATTTTAAAGATCAATCAAAAAGTGTAGAACTCCTAATGCAACATTAGGAACAAAGTTAGTAAAATCTTAAAACAAGATGATATATATTTACTATAAATTATACTGTGCTTATAATGTGCTTCCATAGTTTTGTTAAATTAAAAAAAAATGTTTTAGATAAGTAAGCGCCTCAAGACTAATATTGGGTGAAGAAGCTCTTTCCTATTAAAATATTCATCAATTATGCTGACATGAACATGGTGTTCTGAACAATTATAAAGAGTGAAGCTCCTAATGCAAATGTCATTTCTATTATGACATTTTCTGAATTTGTAAAATATCTTCAAGTAGTCTATGAAACTGTCCAGAAGTCACACCCAAACCCAAACCAAAACAAACAAAAACCACCGTTTCTCAGGCATTTACTGTGACTCAGTCACTATAATAAGTATTTTCTAATGTTTTCTCATTTAATCTTGCAGTAACCCTGTAAGGTAGATACTGCTGTTTTACAAATTAGGAAAATTGAAGTTCAAAAACTTACCAGTGGTTATAGAGCTCATAACTGACAGGACCAAGATATGAACTTAGTTTTTGTGTCTGCTCTGAAGTTCATGCCTTTAATCCTTGTACCATACTCTAGTGCTTCCTGACAGGAAAGCATTAAATACAGCATAGAAAACTTAAGAAGGAAAACTGGCACCAACATGAAATATGTTAAGCTTACATTTAATCTGCTGTTTTATGGGTTTTTTTTTTTAAAGAGCAAAAAGAAAGCTACAAGGGATTTTAAAGACTAATTCAAAGATCAAACATTATTTTATCTTTTGTCTCAGAGCAGTTCAGATTCAAACCCAAGGCTTCACTGCTGCTGACGCACATCCACCTATGAGTCTTATAATTGGTAAATTTACACCATGTGTGTCACCAGCAGCTTAAGAAGGGAACAGATGTCAGTTTTAGGAAATCTTGGGGATTTCAGGCTTGCTCAGATTAACTGGTCCAACTGATAAAATGCTAATGAGAAAAAAAATTCAAATTTTTACCATAGTAAATCTGAATTCTGACCAGAAAGATTAATGTAATTGCCTTTATGAAATTCCTATTTTTCACAGAGTAAAACATATATTTTTTCTTTAAAAAAATGAAACCATATTTGTCCTTTAAGAAAGTGTTAATATTAAACTGGTAATGTAAGAATTACCTGGAAATTTTAATTGAAAACTTTAACTGTTTTATACAATTAAATTCAATTTTTGCATTGCTTTTTTTTTAGAGCAATAGAATTCCATGCTGTCACTTCTTGGCCTTAATGTCATCTTGATAACACATCTAGGAATACCAAGGAACTAACTGCTCAGGCATTAATGTTTCTTCCTTGTCATATAATAAAAGGAAGTTTCCATTTATTTATATCATCTTTAGTAGAAAAGAATGGTACAAGTCAAAGTCAAAGCCTCCTTACTGGAAGCAGCAGCTTGGCAGGCTGCATAGGGTTCTTCGTCTGCTTTTTCCTCTGACTGAGCTGGTTCTCTTTCCTCTCTTCCAAGTTCAGTGTCATTAGCATAACAGGATCAGACAACTAGAGTTCATCTTGTTCAGCCCTCTGTCTTGTGCCGCTTCCATCTTATATTTTATAACATAGCCACAGATTGAGAATACACAGTTTCTCACAGTAATAATTCCACATCTTAATTTCCTTTTACTATTTGGTATGTAACCACAGTATGATTTTGTTTCTTTTCTTTTTTTAATTTTTTGAGACAAAGTCTCACTCTGTCGCCCAGACTGGAGTGCAGTGGCACAATCTTGGCTCACTGCAACCTCCACCTCCTGGTTCAAGCAACTCTCCTGCCTCAGCCTTTCAAGTAGCTGGGATCACAAGTGTGCATCACCACTCCCAGATATTTTTTTGTATTTTAGAAGCAACGGAGTTTCGCCATGTTGGTGAGGCTGGTCTTGAACTCTTGGCCTCAAGCTATCCACCCACCTTGGCCTCCCAAAGTGCTGGGATTTTAGGCTTGAGCCACCTCACCCAGCCCACCATTGACTTTTATACAAACACAGAGCTTATACATTGAATTGGTTCCTGCCCTTTTCAAGGCTATTACCTTGGAAGGTTAAATGTACATATTTGAGTGAAATGCATCTTAGTATTTTAGGTACAGAGAAGACTCTGGGACATACAACTTATTCTAGCTCCTGTGCCTTCTCTTTCATCTTCTTCCACAATTTCTTACATTAGTGTCTATTATTACCATCTTCATTTATTCCCTAGCACATTGTAATGTGACTTCAACGCTCACTTCCCTATTAAAAGTCTCACCAATGAGGTTACCTGTGACCTCCATGTCTCTTAATAAGGACAATTGGGTGCACTCTCATTTTTTCCAGCTCACTCATTACACTTAGAGTTACCTGTCTGCCTCCTTAACTAAACTAGGAGCAACATGGAGGCAAGGGCCATCTTTCTTTATCACAATATCCTCTACGTCCAGCACACACCTGACATCACAGACCCTCAATGCTTCACTGAATGAATGAATGAATGCATACTCTGCCCCTCTCATTTTACAAGTACAGACACAGAAGCCCTAAAGAAGGCATTCAGTTTGCCCAAAGTCACACAGCTGATTATTAGGAGAACCAGCACATAACCTCAAACCTCCTAACTCCCAGGCCAATGCCAGTTGGTTTGATATACTACTGATGTGGCTCAAAAGAGGTTTTGGCTCCTTTGAATTGTTTTCAAAGCCCACAATATATTCTTCTGAATATATTTGGTGGCAAGTCTTTATCCTTTTAATTAGTGGCTTTTATTTTTGGAATTATCCTAAAGCTACCAGGACACACAATATGTGTCACAATCTATAAGGCATTACAAAATCTGCAAGTGGGTATTAAAAGAGCTGTCCAGTCTAGTTTTAGCCTAAATAATTTAAATCTTCATATTGGGAGCATTATTAGCCAGAGCAATTTGCATAAAAATATACAATTGGATGCTTTGACTCTGTTCTCATCTACAGTAGCCAGGAATCCCCAACATTAGTGGGAAAGAGCCAGGCTACTTGGACAGTCACATGTTTGTATACCTGTGTGTGCCTATGAGTACGTGCCTGCACACACAGGGGCTGTGGACAGGGGAGGTGGATGAGGTGCCCAGAGGAGTTAGGATATTCCTTCTAGGAAAGGAGGACTCAATGACATGGAGAAATACTCACTTAATAACATTCAGCAAAAATGCAGAATACAGACCTTCATTAAAAAATGATGCCACTTATGTAAAAAGAAATCCAAATATGTCTAAAGTCCTAAATAAAATATGCCTTTTGTTGGTTATCTCAGGATTGTAAGATTTTTGTTTCTGTTTTCTAAATTTTAAACAATGAAACCATTAATTTTATCATCAGAAAATCAACCAATAAAACATTAATACCCATGATCTGTGGGTGCCATAGATGGGGGAGGTAGAAGAGGGGCCAGGGGACTTGGGATATTCCTTCCAGGAAGGAAGGACTCATTTCTCTTCTACAATTCACTTCCACTCATCTCCCACCACCACACACAAACATCTGCTAGTTCTCCTCATAGCATGTGGGTACTTATGTTTTATTGGTTGATTTTCTGATGATAAAATTAATATTTTCATTATTTAAAATTTAGAAAACAGAAACAAAAATCTTATAACTCTGAGATAACCAAGAAAAGGGGCATTTTTTTTTTCAGGACTTTAGACACATTTGGATTTCTTTCTATGTAAGTGGCATCATTTTTTAATGAAGGTCTGCATTCTGCATTTTTGCTGAATGTTATAAAAAGAATATTTCTCTGTGTCATTAAAAATCCTTCAGAAACATAATTTTAATGACTGCATATTGCATTTTATGGATGTATCATAAACTTCTTAATTATTCTCCTCTTCTTGGCTATTTATGTTGTTCCCAGACCCCCTCCTTATTTTTTGATGTTATAAATAACACTGTGAAAAAGATTTCTGAGTAAAACTTTTGTCCACATTTCTGATTATTTCCTTGGGAAAATAATCATAGTAGGAATTTTGTATGTAGCATTTACTTGTTCTGAAGCTAGTATGTATGAACCATACTTAGGTTTATCAATACATATTGCCAAATTGTTTTTCAGGAAAATTTTACCAACATTTTTCAGCCAGCCGAGGTTTTCTGAATGTTACAAAACCACTATAGTATCTTATGGTAAATGACCATACTCTCTTCCTAAAGAAAATGGCAGTGGGACATAGAAAGACAGTCAGATTTTGCGAATCAGGGGATTGATCACAATTGACTAGCTATTGGCTCCTGCCTTTGGCAAACCAGAAGCCTGGCAGAAGCCTAATAGAGGAAGGCTATAGGAGAAATCATTTGAAATTAAGACAAGGCCACCCTTTAGCATATGAAGGACCATGTAGCAACGTGTACCAATATATAGCTAGTGCTGCTGAAATATGCAGTTTATTATTTGACACATACCTGCATCCTAAAAGCATTTAAGGTAAGCACTGGTTATGTGGAACCCAACTGTTCCTGAAAGACTAACCCCTGAACTCCCCAACCTGCATAACTAAGTAACCAGATTCCAAAGCAGAGATTATTATCCTCATATTGAGTGTGACCTAACCAATCTATCTTGACATTATTTCTGATAATATAATTGATATTCTTATACATCAATCAAGCTCTTATGAAAAGCAGTAAGTCATTAAAATGACTAAGAATATAGACTCTGGAGCCAAACTGTCTCAGATTTTATTCCTAGCTCTACAATTTAATAGTTGTGTGATCTTAGGCAGGTTACTTAATCTATCTGTGCCTTAGTTTTCTCATCTATAAATTTAAGATAATAATAGTTCTTTTCTTTACGGTTGTCATGAAGAGTGAGTGAGTTAAAACGTATAAAGTACTAGGACCAATATCAGTCCCATAGTAAGTAAGTGCTACATGTAAAATTCCTACTATGATTATTTCAAGTTGCTAAGAATTAACTTCAGCAGAGGAACTAACATTAGATAGTACAAATATTTTAAAGCAATTGCTTGAGCTTTGGGAATAAAAGGAATGGTTTTCTTAAACTAGGATCCCAATAATATTTTGGTTCTGTCCCTGAAAAGCTTTTTTGTTTGTTTTTCTTTGTTTTTGTTTTTTGTTTTTGTGATGACTATACCTTAGTAAACTTTTGAATCTCCCAGAAATATTTGAAAGCAGTGTCTTATACTGGGGACAAGGGCCATTAGCGTTACCACCCAACTGATACTTTCCCCTTTATGCTAAGGCATTTTTCTCATAATCTCACAACAAAAGACATATTTCCTTTTAGGAATTTTTTGTTGTTGTTTGTTTGTTTGTTTTGGCCATAGCCTTTCTCTTAGATTCATCTGGACAAATCTCACGGATAGGTTGAAGTTATCAGAGTGTGTCTAGAATTTGACAGTACCAGTCTTAGAAAGGCCTGGTCAGATTCTTCATATATATAGAAACTTTTGACAATGAACCATTTGAAATCTAATTCCACTGAATGATCCAGATAAATAAATAAGCTAAATGAAAAGCATCCAAGGAAAGGAACTACTCAAAGAAGCAGGAACTGCTTGACCAGCAGAACTTGGACCATGGGCGTGAGGGTCTATAAACTCTGGGCTAGCAGGGATAATTGAAAGTCATAATTTTCCAAAAGGTTTAATTGAATATTTGAAAATCTGTAGGAAAATAAGCTGAGTCAACTGAATAAGAATAAATACAGCTAAACTAAACAAAATAAATCTTCCAAAGAAGAACCCTAATTAAAAAGATAGATTGCACTCCTGGACTTTGCCATTCTTGTTGTTTTCAATATTATGCCACTGGGAAAATACAACTGTTTCTAATCAAATAATTTAAACTCCCATGCTGGGGTTTAAGTGTATGGTCTCCCATTTTTCTCTTGCTACTTGTTTTGGGGATAAAGCAGTGCAAATTATTTAGACACCAATCAGATTTATCATCCTGTGCCTTTTGATGACATCCATCTGTTTATCTAAGAAGCCATTAAAGACTTATTGAGTTACAGTGCTATGGAGAAAATTGGGTTATCATCTATGGTTAAATCCAATTCTTGCATCTGCCATCTTTTCAGCTTATGTGGTATATTCTGAAATTACCCTGACTTGCAGACCTGCACTACAAGAATACGTTTGCTTCCTAGCCTTTCTATGTCATTTCTAGAGAATTTCTATTGCATGCACAATTTGTGGTTCAGGAAAATGTTGACAGAAAGATGTCAGTGCTTTCTGTTGTTAAAAGTTCAAAAGCCTAATAGGGACTATGGCAGCTTAAAAGTCTTATTCAAAAGTGGGTACTGTCCAATTCCAACGTTTGTGTTTAGACTAGCCTATTCAAAGACAAATTTGACTCCAGGTCACAAGGGTAGAATTGTGTTAATCAGAAGATAAAGATAAATTAATATCAAGTCAAAATTCAAACGGACAAAAAAAGTGAGAGCTCATCACAAACGGTGTTAAATAAATACCAGCAGGTAAACTGATAAGACACAAAGGATCCAATCTTGCTAGGGAATGACTAGGTAGAAGTCCAGTGCTTATCTCACAAGTCAAGCAGCTTAAGCAAGGCTAAAAGTCATGTTTTCTGAGCTGGCTGAAGAAGCAGTGGACTGTGTGGAGAAAACTAATTGAAATAAAGTGAATATTTGCAGTTTCCGGGAGATACTGTTATATCCTGACTGCAGGAGCCCCAGAGAAAGAGCAACTATAAATCAGGCAGATGCTGCAGTTTGCCAATTTTTCTAGCATTTGTCACAGAAATAATGAAGAACCCATCAGTAAAACATTTCCTTGATTTGTTTATGTAAATCAGGCCAGAATTCTGGGAAACCCAGGTTTTCTGGGAATCTTCAAGAATTACAGCAAAGCTGCTCCTCCTGAAATTCTAGCTGTACAGACTATTTGTTGAGCATTTAAGATCTTTCCGATCATATTTCACAGTTTTCCTTCTTTGTTTTCCTCATTGTCTCCCTGAAATGGGAGATAATAGCCATGTGATAGCTGAACATAATCAATTGAGATCTACATGCTGGATATGCTGGTTTCAGAAAGATATTCATTTGTCTGTCTACCTGTTTGCTTCCTGTGACCTTCATATAACTTCTGCCTGTGCTGTCAGCAGAGATGCTGTTTTTGTGTCGCTGATGATGCCACAATGAAAGATAATGCCAAGACAAGGATGACAAGGAACCAGGACTCAGACCCTAAAGTAGCACACATCACGAGGAAGACCCTCCTGGGAGTATTTCACAACCTATTAAATTCATCCAAAAGTAAATTTTAGTAGGATTGAAAAGTACCCAACTTCTTGTTCAGAGTAAGAAGCTATATGCTTTATGATTTTAAGAGTTGTGCCTTTTTCTCTTTACCACCTTAGTCAATCCATGAAATACTTGCTCTAACTTGCTCACTGCTGAATTTCCGTGATTAACAATTTATTTATTTGCCTTAAGCTTTGTTAACCTTTTAACACATAGGTATCTATAGCTTATCTGACCCTCTCTTTGAGGTAGTTTCTGGTTGCAGAAAGGGAGGAGAGAGGACCCTTTGGGTCAGGAGGAGAAGACACTTTGTTTCTCCAAAGCTTTTGTCTGTGATTTACTATATCGATTGTCTATTTAGGTTAGCATTTTGATTTTCAGTTTAAACATGGCAGAGGAAAATATAATGGCAACTTTTTAGTCATCTATTCAAAGACCAGTGAGACTGAGACAATAACTATAGTCTATTCTCTAATATTTTATTTAATTACTTTATTAATTTTAGTGTTCAGGTAGGAGAAATGATATTGAGAATTCTCGAAGAAGGGTTTCAATAATTGCATTGATCAGTTAAAGGTGTTAATCCAGATGCAAATAACTGCTGGAATGGCTAATGAAAAGGTTCTGGAAATGTACTGGGAATTACTCAAGACAGAAGGCCTGAGAGAAACAAAATTGGTACCCAGCAATGGCACCACCACTCTCCCCTCTTTCACTGTTTCCATCCCCATACCTCCTTCACAGGTCTTCATGCTTGCCAACTTGGGGAAAGTTATGGTTGATGCCCTTCTGACAGCCTGCTGGAGAAGATCTGTTGCCTTTTCTGGCTGTCAGCGACATCTTCTGCCACAGCTGGGCTTTACTCTATGGCTTTCTCAGAAAGCAGCGTCCATAGCTGGAGGAGCCTTGAGCTCACTGGGCTGAGTCCTTTCAGCTTGAAGCTGACCTCCCTCGTCACCCTACCTCTCAATTGTAGTTTCCGCTCTCACACTAACCAATACTAAGTGAAGGAGATAGCATCACCTGCTGGTAATAAGGTTCCTGCCTTATCTTAAGTTGTCATCCAAGAACAACTTGAGAATTCATAACATGTTGTTTTTCTTTACAGGGGTTTCTTGAGTTTGTTTCTCGTGTACTAGACACTATCAGAGGAAGAAATTAATGTTAATTTTATACAAACTTTAGGAGTGAATACTTAGATAATCACTTCTCTGAAGGAGACTACAGTCTCGTCAGGCAGATAATAAATAATATGGGAAACTTCCGTTTCTACAAAAGATAAAAATGTAGGAGAGAGAGAAAGAACACTTACTAAAAGTTAAATGGAGTCAGCAGAACCTGAGATTTTCAAGTGATGGAAACCCAGGCAGGCAGCATAGAAGGACAAGGACAGTCTAAGCAGAGACTCACATGAGCAAAGAAGACTCAGAAATCTGAGTTCTTTGGAAATGGGAGGTTGCTGAGAAAAATCGAAGATGCTAGGAAGGCTTTTGCTTCCAAGATGAGCTTGAATCTGATCTGGTAGGAACTGGGAAACCATTTTGGATTTTTGAGCAGGGATCCAATCCTAAAATGCACAGTTTTAAGGAAATTTACTTTTCTGGAGTATGCAAACTCAGCTGTAAAAGAGTAGGACCAGAAGCTAAAGATCAGCTAGGAAAAAGCTACGATAATCCAGGTAGGTGAGGGTCTAGATTACGGTAGAGAAAGAGAGGATCTGATGAATTCAAAAGTTATTGCAAAGTGGAAATAGATAGGACTTAGTGACAAATTGAATTAAATTGACTAATAAATCATTTATTCTTTTGTGCATCTCAGCATTCTACATCTCTACCAGTGAACTCATTAAAGAGATTTTTATGTTAATAGCAAAGTTTTTAATGTAAGTTGATTTGAGAGATCTTTTCTGGTTGAAGACAGTTGGCAGGCTGTTGGATTTACCCTAAATATCTTCATAAGCAAGGCCACATTTATCTGGCACCATTAAACTTAGGTAATCTAAATAAATAAAAAATTTAGACAATTGAAGCTTGCTGTCATTACCCAATTTGGGGAGGCAGTCCAGAGGGACTGGCCAGATCAGATAGCACTTTGCGGTTAAGTTATCCTGAGGGACAAATGGAGAAACAAATTCAGGGGTACCTTTTCTAAGAACAGGAAGGGGACCCCAAAAGTAATTCCCCTAACTAAGGCATCAGTCTCTGAAACAAAATGGAACATGAAATGAGGTTAGAGATTCAAGGATCTAAGTAGTCCGTTCATTAATGAAATAATATTTCTTTGTGCACTGAGTGCCTACTTTAGTGCTGAAAACTTTGCATAGGTCATTTGTTTTATTTGTATGCATTGAGCACTTACTAGCTGTTGGCTGAGCAATGAACATAACGGGTATGTTCCCAGCCCTTATGGAGCTTATAGTCTGATGTAGGAGATTGTCATCAAACAAATAATTATACAAATAGATACTCAGTTACAAATCATGACCACTGATTGCAGTAAAGGGAAATATAAAGTGGCATGGGGGTATAGCACGGGTTCCCCATGTCGATTTAAAAATCAAAGATGGTGTCCCTGAGAAAATAATGTCCAGAAACTTTGAAGGATGACCAGGGGTTATTACCCAGGCAAAGACTAGAAGGCTCAATGTCAGGGACACTGAAAGGCAAAGTAGGAAATCAAACACTGGGAATCTTGGAATAGGAAATGGGTATTTGGCTTAAGCTTTGGAACAAGGTGAAACTGGAACCTGGAATGGATGTAATCACCCAGCTCAGAACCTACAGACACATGCTAAATGGAAAAGCAGTATATTTAATGGTCAGAACATCAGAACACTGGATTTGCAGTCAGATGAATGTGGACCACTTCTTAGGTGTTTTATCCTGGGAAGACCCTTATCCTTTCTCAGCTTTAATTTTTCAATCTGTACAATGGGGCTAATACTACTTATCTCTTGAGAATTGTAAAAGTCTCATATAATATAATGTCTATAATATGCTTAATTCAGTACCTTACAGACAGTATATGCTCTTCCTTCACGTGTCACCAATTATTTTGTTATTCTATTTAATTCATATTTATTTGGATAACAACATGAAGATACCCACATACCTAGCAAAATGTAGGAACTTTGTAACAGGCATTTTCTTTGCTGCTCAGAAGCTTATCTGAGTCTTTTCTACCTATTCCCTGATTTGTAATTGTGTTTCGTATCTTTGAGGCTTTCTGAAGTGAAATCTCCAGATTGGGAAAGGGTTAAGGGATTAGTATGTAAATAGACATAGAATTCAGTGTGTGCTCAATTAAGATTTGATGAATGAATGATTACTGTATAATTATAGAGATTTGACGGCAATAAGCATAGTTAATTAATTGCTAAGATCATATACATTAAAAAATAATTTTAAACCATCTTTTAGTAATTTGTGTTTTTCAGCAGTTAATAAACTGAATTGCAACCTTTCATTCTCTGAATATTCTCTTAACTATGAATCTATCATGTTTTAATCAGAGAAATGTTCTGACAGTTCCAGGAAAGGAAACATTTTTTTCTGTTTAAAACATTTCTAGCATTTCAGCCAAACAATTTATCTAGAATGGTTTTCCCTTTAAAAGGAATAGTAGGCAATTAGAAGCATAATACAGTAAATTTTCTGCCTTATGGATCCAAGCCAAAAACCATAGAACTTTTGTGCTTCATAAGCAATTGTAAACTAAAACGAGTAACTGGTATATTGTAATAGACTCTGCTTTGGGCTGCTATTACCGTAGAATACTTTTCCGGCTTTCTTAGAAGCATGAGAACAAAATTGGGAAGAAGGCATTTATCTGATTGAAGCTAGGATGCTGCTTGCATTGTACTTCACTTTAGGTAAAAAGGCAGTCATTTTATTTGCCATTAATGTGAAAATAGATATCACTTCTCTTTAGAATGTAGCCTGGAAAAAGACATCTATAGCCTATAACCATGGCTAGAAACAAAGCTACCCATGGAGCCTCAGACCTCCCCGAATCTGATCAGAACCTAGGATACTGTTTTGGTAATCACATTAGGAAGCTACAAGTTTGCTCAAACCAAGTACATCTATGCGAGTTACTAAAACCTCTCCTTAGCACTTCTCCAGAATATTGAAGTTTGGGAAAGCCCACTCCAGAGGGCTCCTATGTATACCTACATAAAACCTTTATTTATTTGTATAAACAGGTAGATCAGAAATAGGTTAGTGACAGGAAATGTGTAAAGTACATTAATGTTTAAATATTTCCCCTGCGATAATACCTGAATGAGATTATTTTATCTGGACTTTGGGAACAAAAGCATTGCTTGGCAATATTTAAATCCTAGTAAATATAAACAGTAAGCAAATTATACAATTAACTTTAAATATTTCAGCCAACTACGTAACTATATAAATCCTATGTCAGTTTAATCTCTCTAGGACTTGGCAATATTTGTTTTCCTTGATAGGCAGGTTTCACATATATTTTATTTATTTATTAAAAATATTGACTCAGTCCAATATTACAGCAGTCTCATGGGATAAACATTGACTGAAATTCCCAAGCACTCTGCTAGGCACTAGTGCTAAACGGCCCTGTACTAAATGGACACTTAGAGTCTTGTGTGGGATTCAGACAGGAATCAGATAGTGTCTCAGTATTCTCTCTGCAGTATCCTTCCTTCTTAGGAGGGCTCTCAGATCAGAGGGGAGCAGCTCTGGTAGAAGTCACCCAGGGCTAGGAGACCTGTGACTCCCCTTCCCCTACTGCCCTCTCAGAGCTCCTCTGTAGGGCTCTGCAGATCTAGTCTGAAGATTACTTTACATATGGTTCTGATATGCAGAAAAATGGAAGAACCTTTGCTGAATCTATTTCATTTGGACTGAATCTATTTCAGACCTTACTGGCTACCATACTGGTGAGATACACGCAAGAAGTAAACCTTCATTTTTTTTGCTCATTACAATGAAAGACATAATTTGCTTATTTGCATGGCTTAGGCCAGAGAGAATGCTGGAGAGAAGAGAATGGGAAGACTCTTCTCCCAGGAAACAGATGATAAGAAACAATAAGAAATAAATTGATGTGGATGAGAAGCCTCAATATGCTTATCTATCTACACACACACACACACACACACACACACGTCAGCCAAGTACCTTGAACCTGACGAAGGATTCTGAACTTGGAGAGTATCAGATAGACATATCAGTGTATCTCTAGTCTGGGTAGATTAATCTGGGATAGGAGTATATTTTCTCTGTTTTTTATTGCTACAAGCAGTTTCCTTTTGCATTTCCTCTGTGTATAACAGGGATCTGGGGACCTGTTTCATTTATAATTAGAGCAAGAAAGTCCTGCTTGACATTGTAATGGAGCCTTAGAGTTTCAAGACTCTCTGCTGCATAATGCATGCGTTTTGTTAATACCGTTAATACCATGTAATTCTAGTGCCCCTGATACTGTGTATAAATGAGGCATAAAAGTAGCTCCTTTGCCCAGCAGCAACACGGTCTGTACTTGTAGAAAAATTTACCTCCTGACCCCTTAAATATTGATTGTTTGATTGGAGAATTGAGAGATCCCAGTGGTAGGGATGAGAAAAGATGAAAATGCATAGGCATAAAAATAGTATAAGGAAGAGAAAAATTATAATGGCATCATATAGATGTTGCATATTCTATGCCAAGTAGTGTTAAAAAGATTTATGTAGATGCATTCATACACTCATTTAAATATTATAGCAGCCCCATGGGATAATCATATTTACTGAAATTTTAGTCTGTGCAACATAGCAAGATCCTATCTCTACTAAAAATTACGTTAAAAAAATAGCTGGGCATGGTGATGCATGCCTGTAGTCCCAGCTCCTCAGGAGGCTGAGGTTAGAGAATTGCTTGAGCCCAGGAGCTCCATGTTGCAGTGAGCCATGATCATGCCACCACACTCCAGCCTGGGTGATGAGTGACACCCTCTCTCAAAAAAAGCAAAAAAGAAATTTTATACATTGGGGAAACCAAAGTAAAGTCCCTTGGCCAGGATGACCAGGCTAACAAGTGACGGAGTGAGAATTTGAACTCAGACGTGTAGCTGTCAGGTCAATGCTTGAAGCATGATGGAGAGCCCTGTCTATATATAGAGGGAAGATTTCTTTATAAACCAAAAAGTGGGTGTAGATTCAGTGAGTCTGTATAGTGGGGCTAAGGGAGTTGTGAGAAAGGGAACTGAGAATTTTGAAAGGAATTTGGGGCTGAACTCGGTAAGACCCTGACTATGATGAATAAAACAGAAAATAAAAACAATAGTAGTCACTTAGCCACTTTAAATCCCCTTTTTAGAAATAGATGTTGGATACATTATACATAAATGATAATCACTGTGAGGTTTTTGTGGGGTTTTTTTGTTTGTTTTTTAAGGAAATACTAGAGATTCTGGTCCCACTGTGGTTCGAGTAGCTGCAAAGAAAGCATTTTCAACCAGCACCAGAGGCTACAGTCATTCATGGGCATCAGGAAATCAGGGGAGCCTAGGAGAGGCTGAGGATGATGGATGGGAACAAGTTGAAAGAACAGTATGCAGAAGTCTGGGGTCAGGGTGGAGCAGTAAAAGCTTAGCTCAGGAGCCAGGAAATTTTTCAGAAGCTAGAAATCAAAAGTCACAGATGGTAAAAGCCAACACAGCAGAGATGGCGCCAAAAGCACCTGGAAACATGGCGAAAACAGCTTCAGACAGGGGAAAGCAGCTTATATGCTGGACTAAGAACCAAAATTATTTCCCAGGATAAAGTCATCCTGCTCAAACCTTTCAGTAGAGTACTTCACCTCAACTGGCATTGGCTGTCAGCCAAGGAGAAATGGAAGCAATCTGTAGCTCTAACTGAAAAACCTGCTTTTGCAAGAACCCCGAGATCTGAGACACTGGGGTCAGCCTGAGCCTGGCCATGGGAGAGAGTGAACTATGGAGAAAAGTGAAGGAATCCCAGGCTGTGGCTAGAGAAGGCCTGTGATAAATAGAAAGGGGCCCGGTGCGGTGGCTCACACCTGTAATCCTAAAACTTTGGGAGGCCGAGGTGGGTGGATCACCTGAGGTCAGGAGTTCAAGATCAGCCTGGCCAACATGATGAAACCCAATCTCTACTAAAAATAAAAAAATTAGCCAGATGTGGTGACAGGTGCCTGTAATCCCAGCTGAGGGAGGCTGAGGCAGGAGAATCACTTGAACCTGGGGAGCAGAGGTTGCAGTGAGCTGAAATCGCACCACTGCACTACAACCTGGGTGACAAAGCGAGACTCCATCTCAAAAAAAAAAAAAAAAAAAAAAAGCAAGAAAGAAAGGGAGTGGCACTGTGCACCTGGAAGGACCTGGAAGAATGTGATGGATGCTGTAGAACCTCTAGGTCAGTTGTGCCCCTGTCATTTATCTAATCAGTACTGGATTTTCATCCTGAGACTTTTGTTCACATAAGTATAGTTAAAGCCTTTATGCTCTTAAGTATTTACCTTGCTGCAATGTATGGTAATGAATGAGGTTTGAAAGGACTGCTTTAGAAGAGAAAGAGGGGAAGCAGGAAATCATAAGAGTTGTTTTCCCCCTTGAGAAACCAAAAAGAACAAACTTTGAATAGAGGTGTGAGGCCCCTTCCCACTTTAACATTCTCTGAGTCTCTGAAGGCCCTAATCCCCCCAGGGTGAAAATTACTCAGATTCCGGTGCTATCTACTGTATTTTTGTGGAGCTGTGCTGGGGCATGTGCCCTCCGTGTGTGGTCTGTCTTTTCTGGGACTTCGGTCTCCCACTATGAAGGGCTCTCTGGTTTGTGCTCAGGGCATTGCCTAGCTACCATGAGGCCTACCTCTGAGTACTTTCACTGAGGGTAGGCTGCCTACCCAGCTACACATGGGAGCATTGTAGCACCAGGCCACCGCTAGCTTTCGTTGCCTTTGAGCAAACGCTGTCCTCCTCCAGAGTTCATGGCTTGGCACAGAGTGGAATCTGCACTTCAGCCGGCACCCAGCCCTGAGCCAGGAGTCTTATGCAGTGATGAGCTTGCGCAGCCATTTGCAGTTTGCAGCACCCCTGTGGATTGCTTCTGTTTCTGCCGGATGGTGATGAACGGGTGCTCCAACCCATCAATTCTGAAGCTCAGTAGCTTTCTCCCACAAGGCTTTATGTCCTATATTCTCTCGGGTTTACCTAGCCAAAATAGCGAAGTCATCTTTGACTCCTCCCTCAACCTTTATCTTCAGTTAAATACTAGTGTTGATCTCACTTCTGATTTTTCAAAGACTATTTCTGTAGTTCAGAAACCAAGAGAAGTAACATTGACAGAGCCCTGCCATGTGCTAGGTACTTTAGACCTCTCTTACTCATTACAGGCTGTCTTCCTCATCCATTATGTCCATTTCATAAACATGGAAAGTGAGGCTTGGAGAGTTGAAGTATCATGGCCCCAAGCTACTAAGTGCTGACTACTCAGGTCTGTCTGATTCTAAATTCCAAGCTCACCTGCCCTGCATTGCACTGTGCTCATCAGTCTGCTCCAGGACCTACCATTAAATGGCTTTGCCAACCTCACGCTTTCCCTCCACCAGCCTGTCTTCCACGCTGCTGCTGGAGGTAACTCCCTTAAATGCATACCACCTATTCTGCCACCTGCAGATCCTTGAGGGCTAGCCATTTCTAACAGGTAAATTTCACCCTTCCCAGGCTGTCATATGCAGCCCTCGCTTATTTCCCCAGCCTTGTTTCCTGGCACTCAGGCTCCATCTCCAACACCGTCAGACTGAGACCAACACCTCCAGGCCATAGATGGTAACAGGAAGATGTTGCCGGATTGGTACTCAGCATTCAAAAACAGTTGTCTCTGGGGAAGAGATTTGGAGATGGGAAAGCTGAGCCACAAAAAGCCTTGAATAAACACTGAGAGCTGAGCAAATAAGCACATGCATTGTAATGCTTGCAGAGTGCCCGGACTAGTTAGGGGTGTGGCGGGCTTTGGGAGAAAGGCCAGTGGTCAGTTCTGCCCCACTGAGGGCTGCTGGGGAGATTTTCACTGAGCTGCCTAAATAGGTGGCCTTAAGACGCCAGCAACCCAGGCTCTGCCACCTGCTTGCACTTCCTGGTCACACGTAGTTAGTTCTTTCCTGTTGGTGCCCTGTGTTTTCACACTTCCATTCTTTCACATGTGCTATTATTTTAGCCTGTAAGACGTGTCACCTGGAAAATTTTTCCACTCTCCAGGGTCACATGTTATTGTCATCTTCTCTGTGAAGCCTTCCAGACTTCTTACAGGCAGCGTTACAACTCTCCTTTGTGGTTTTATAGAGAAAGGGAGAGGGAATATTTTGGTAAGGAAGGGGTCTGAGTTGAGAGTGAGTAGGATTAGGAGTGGAATGGCATCTATTCCCCTCAGGGGCTCTTAGGACTTTGCTCATTCTGCTGCAATGACATTAGCCACTTTGTATGGTGACCAGTTTTATAAAATAGACAGATGTCTGCAGGTACTTCAGCCTTGCCATGTAGCAAACTTTTAGTGCTCCCTGCCTCCCAATGAGCCACTAGTTATTTCTAGAAGTCTCCAAGGAATAAATCAGTTACAATATAATTCCAGCTATTTGAACTTTCTGGCTCTAGCTATCCTTGCAACTGTTCTCTGCCCATAAAGTCTTTACAGAAGCCTCACCACTGCTATGTTCTATCAGGGGAACAGATGTCAGTAGCTATCCAAGCCTGTAGCCTCTCGATAATCCCAAACTCCTGTTCTCTAAGGCACCAGCCCTGGGCTGGGCTTTGCACAGATGGTAGGAGTGTGCATCTTCTGGACTCTGGACGACTCTCTTCATACCCATTCAAGAACAACACCCATGCAAGAATCTCTACCCCTCCTGCACATCCAGGCTGCAAGCTCCAATGGAGAATCAGTTCTATTTCTTCCCACTATCCGTCCCACTCCCTCTAAGACCTATCCATAATAAAAACTGTATTCTGTTAGAAAAACAAAGCTTTCATGCATATGAGTGAGTGAGCTACAGCTATTGGGAATGAGAAAGACGATCCTATCTTTAGATAAACACCCCACAGAAATCGGTGGATATGTGTACCAAAGGACTTATACAGGAATGTTCACGGCAGCATAATTTTTATAGCTATAAACTGCAAACAATCCAAATAGCCATCAGTAACAACATGGATAAATAAAGTGTAGTATATTCATACACAGGTCTAGTACAGAGTAATGGAATACACTACTGCTACATGCAGCAATGCAGATGGATCCCACGTGCATAAGGTTGAGCTGAAAAACCCAGCCACAAAAGAGCATGAACTATATAGTTTCATACACAGTTTTTTAAAAGAACAACTAATTAATAGTGCTAGGAGTCAGTTTAATAGTTATATTTCAGCAGGAGAGAGCAGAGGGAATCTTCTAGAGTTTTGCTCTAGAAAGAACTGATTTGGGGGTGAATATTCTGACTAAGACCTGAGCTTTCTGCCTGGACAAGAATCTTTGACCGGTTCAGAAATGGCCCACATTCACCACAGAGGCAGCCTTTTCTAATGTCCGCTCACACTGTGGTGGGGCATTTGGAGTGGATATGAAGAATAATATTTTGAGTAGCTTGCTATGCACTCTGCTCATAGGAAGAAACCTAATGATTGATTCAGTAAGTAAAATTTCAGGAAAGAATAGCATGCATTTAGATATGGGCTTCTGTGGCAACAATACGAGAGCTGAGGAAAAGGGAACAAGCTGCCATAAACAGGCAAAAGAAAATAGCAGTTTCCATCTGGACCTTACCTTTACGTGGCTGTTTTAGCCTCATCATTCCAAAATTAATTTGAAATCGCATTTTACCTCATTTCTCTTTATATCTAGCCTGATATTTCTTTTGGTAACCCATGGCTATGAAGCCCTTATAAACAGAATCCTGGCCTATTTTCAAGGATGAGAGATATGACACACCAATTAACTCTAGGAAGGTTTGAATTTAGGGTGGTTTTATTTCACCGTGCAGAATGTGTAAGCCATATCTCAACATAGCCAGCTACTGCAAATTCCGATAGCAGAATCACATTGCTCCCATAGTGGATCATCTGGCCGGCAGGAGATTCTCAGCAAACAACAACAACAACAACAACAAAAAGCATTAGGCCGCTTCTTCCTAATTATGTCTCTCTCTAAATATCTAATTATCACTGAGAACAAATTGCATGTTACAGAGATAATATTATGGGGAGTCGTTAATCTGTTGGGCTTCTGCTTTTGAATTCCTGAGTCGGCACTGCAGCTGCTGGAGCAAAAAATTTTGCCACCTGGACACTTCATTATAATTTCATATTTAAATGCAAAAAAAACTGCTGAAAAGAGGCTCTGTTTGATGGACTTGGCTTCTTCGGGCATTTCATACTTAGATATGCATCACATGTACAGGTTTTCCAAATATCCCAGATACCTGGGAATAGTGAAAATTGAGCATTTACAGGGACAGATTTACAAGGGAACAATGGGAATATAGTAATACCAATAAGGTGACAGTGGAATTGATTTCTCTAATTATCCTTCTTTTTATCCATGCACAAAAGTCTGCAGCTTTTGTAACATTCTCAGTAACTGCATGGGATTTCCTTAATAAATGCTGATCCAAAAAGTACACATTCCCAAAGATTACCTGATAATTGCACCTACCATAATATGCTTAAAGCTAATTAGCATTCATTCTTCACTTTAGAGAATAGAAATTACCAGGTACTTATCCCATAATTACATCTTTGTGCACTCACTATTGTAATCCGTGGCATTAGCTGTGTAATTAAATGATGAACAGTGACTGTATAAGTAGAGAGTACTTATGTAAAATTTGTGTCTTATCAAAAATAAATAAATAAATAAACAGATTCAAAGACTCCGTCTCATTTCAAATTCCATTGTTCTGAGGGAGATTGCATAGCATGTCAAGAATTGATAATAATACTGTTAGCTCCTTGAAGGTGGGAAGATGATAGTACTGCCACTCTGTCAGGAAGATGCCCACTGTGGTTCACGTTACCACCAGGAATGTGCACCAAGCAAGTCTCTAGTTTTTTTCTAGTCATGCATCAAATAACAAGTATGTAGACGTTGTTGTACTAAATCTGCCCTGTCTCTAAGCTATGAAATCCAGTAGTTTTATGTCAGGCGGCTTTGTGCTAGAATTCTTTTTTAAAAATAATATTTTTATCTAATCACAATGCTAATCATTGCGGAAAGTTTGTAAAATATTGAAAACACACAGAAGAAAATAGAAATCACTTATAATTCCTTATGAATGTTAATTTTTTTCCGTGTATGCTTTCAGTCTCTATTGTAGATGAATCTCTGTGTGTGTGTGTGTGTGTGTATATATATATACATATATATACATCTCACAACCTGCTTTTTAAACACAGTATATTGTGAACATTCAATTGATGTATTATTATCTTTTATCATGTTTCTCACAACTCCATTAATATTCTATAATATTGATAGTCCCTAAATTATTTACTATAATATTGATGGCCCCTAAATTATTTAACCTGTTTTGATGGACATTTAGGCTATTTCTAGTTTTTCAACATTAATTGTTATCATTTTACTATTCACCATGTGAGCGTTCTCTAAAAGAATTTTTAAATGATTTGTTTTCATGAAAACATATTAAAGATCATTCATTCTAAATTATTACCTTGTGACAATGTCAGTGCCTGAGCTTGCATCTGTATTCATAGTGTGCTGTGCAGTGTGACACTTTCATTGTTGTGAACTGATGAGAAAGGACAGAGGTCTGCTTAATAAGTAAATGATCATATAGTTGCTTCCACCAAGTGAAACCAAAAGACCTCATAGTATGCAAGACAAATGGAAGTTCAAATAACAAAAAGCAGTGGCAGGATTGAGCCATCACACACGTGGAGGTAGCAGAGATACGTCAAACTGAAAACTAAAGAAGAAAATAAAAACCTAAGAAGTTGATATCATATTCACAGCAGACAGCAATCAAGGCTCTCATAAAAATCATTAGTAACCCTAAATTGATGTGGTTTTTTTTGAAATTTATGTGTTTTTTAAAATACTGTATTTAATTTGTAGATTTGTTTTACATTCATTTGGATTGTATAGTTGTATAAAAACTATAATCTTCAGCTGTGTGCAGTGGCTCATGCCTGTAATCCCAGCACTTTGGGAGGCTGAGGCGGGCAGATCATGAGGTCAAGAGATGGAGACCATTCTGGCCAACATGGTGAAACCCCATCTCTACTAATTAGCTGGGCATAGTGGCACAGACATATAGTCCCTGCTACTCGGGAGGCTGAGGCAGGAGAATTGCTTGAACCCAGGAGGCGGAGGTTGCAGTATGCCGAGATCATGCCGCTGCAGTACAGCCTGGTGACAGAGCAAGACTCTGTTAAAAAAAAAAAAAAAAAAAAACCATAATTCTAAAGAGCTACTATGTAATTTCATATTTTCACACATCTAAGTAACAGTAAAATTAATTTAAATCAACAGTGAGGGTCTGTAAGAAGTTTCCATTTAAAAACAGATCCATACATTTATACATTTTCTCAATTTGGGTTACATTGTCCTCATAGCTACATCATTATGCATATCCTTAGAATAAATTATTTCCTTAGGGAAATTACTTAAACATAAAATTATTGTCAAATGTTATAAACATTCTAAGGCTTTTGATGTTTCCATCAAATTTGAGTACAGACTCTTCAAGTTACTTTTCTCCCTTTGGTTTATCCTTCAGTTTTAATACTTTCTGCAGTAGGTCATTCATTCTAGTTTGCCAAATATTTATTGAGTGCTTACCATGTGCAGGCATCAGGTATTGGCATTGCCTAGTGAACATGTTAAAAATGCATAATCATGGACCCCACACCAGACCTACTGAATCAGAATCTGCATTTTCACAAGATCCCTAGGTGATACAATTGCATATTCATGTCTGAGTTGCACTGTTCTGAGTAGACCTAGAGGTAGACTGTCTCTCTGACACTTCCTCTTGACCATCTACAAGGTACTCCAAATGCAATACGTTTGTCTTAGTTTTGGGGGCTGCTGTTACAAAATATCATAAACTAGGTAGCTTATAAACAACCAACATTTACTACCCTCAGTTCTGAAGTTAGGAAGTGCAAGGTCAAGGCACCAGCAGATTTGCTATCTAGTGAGGGCCAGCTTCCTTCATAAACGGATGTCTTCTCACTGTAACAACACACAGTGCAAGACAGCTTTCTGGGGTCTCTTTTATAAGGGCACTGGTGCCATTCATGAGAGCTCCGCCCTTGTGACCTAACCATCTCCTTAAGGCCTCGTCTCCTAAGACCATCACACTGGTGATTAGATTTCACTACATGAATTTAGGGCCTGAGAGGGGCACAAACATTCAGACCATCACAATGCTCAAAGCAGAGCTCTGTTTTCTTCACCATACCTAGTTCTTTTTCCAGTTTTCCTCATCTCAGTGAGTGGCATTGCCACCCACTCTCTCATGCAAACCAGAAACCTTCCTCTACTGTACCCCCCATATCTAATGTATCACTGAGTTCACTCTCTCTCATGTCCCTCCCATGTTTTTGCTCTTTCTCTCCACTGCCACCAGCCTTGTCTAAGCTACTCTTGTATATTACCTGATATTTTGCAATATCTTAACTTGTCCCCCTGCTTCCATTCTTATCCCCTCTAGTTTATTTTCCACAACAAGTTATGGAAAGGAATAATCTTTTGGATACGCATATTGGAATGTATTACCAGCTTGCTTAAAACATCCCAAGGACCTTCCATTTCTCTAATGATAAAGACAGAAATCTGTAATGTGGTCACATGAATTCAGATCCTCCTCACTCTCTAGACTTGTCCCGTGCCGAGTTCTCTAAGGTAGTAGTCCTCTCTCACTTTGCTTTCTCATCACCCTTCGTTTACCTAGTGAACTTCTGTTGTTCCTTAGATTGTAGCTCAGTCATTTGTTCCTCATGGAGCTTTCCCTGACCTCCCTAATTAGATTCATTCCTCTTGTCCTGTGATCTCAAATTACACCACTTATTCCCCTGCATTTTTATCACTGTTGTAACTCAACATTCATTTTTGGTGTCTTTGATTAATATCCGACACCCCATGAGGGTGCAAGCTCCATTAGGGCAGAGACCACATCTGTTTTTTTCAGGGCCTAGAGGATAATGGGTAAAATCTCGCACAGGTTCTTATTGCTCTGGCGTTCTTCATGGTGCTTCTCCCACGTGGAATGCCCTTCTCCTCCACTGTCACTTAAATAATACCTGTCTTTCAAGATTGAACTAAAAGAACAACTCCTCAATATGATCTTCCCGGCTGAAGTCCTCTTCAAATCCTCTTATAAGGTACTTATTACCGTCTACAATAATTACTATGCATTTTTCTCTCTGCATCATTCACTATAAGTAACCATTAGTTGCTGCAAAAGATAAACGGAAGTTGAATTTCACTCACACCCAGTTCAACATGGGCTAACTGAAGCACTC
Organism: Sapajus apella; assembly: GCF_009761245.1. Classification (NCBI taxonomy): domain Eukaryota; kingdom Metazoa; phylum Chordata; class Mammalia; order Primates; family Cebidae; genus Sapajus; species Sapajus apella. The sequence continues at coordinate 19,172,135 of NW_022436953.1, forward strand.
CTTCATCCAGTGACTTGACGATTTATGCCCCCTTCATCTTATCAGGCCATTTTCCTAGCATGTGGCTTACAAGGCAGCCACAAAGCGTGGAGACTTCACAGTCTCTTAAATGACAGGGCACAGGAATGGCGTATCACTTGTGCTGACATTTCATTGGCTAGAACTAGTAATCTGACTTCTTCTAAATGAATGGTGCAATGGAATATAGTCTCCTACATGGCCAGGAGGATGCATGGAGCCAGACCAAGCTGTGTGTAAATTCATTGAAGAGGACAAGATCTAAGCTCAAGTCACCTTCACAACTCTAAAGTATTCAACCTCTTCCATGTTTGCCAATTAATACATTGCTGGTTCAGTGAGTGGTTGAGGATTTCAAAAGAGGGAGACAAAACCAGAGAGAAGCAGAAAGGCAGATACAGAGCAGCACTAGGAGATAGCATCTCTCTCATTGTCCATTACTGTTTGTTTTAGCTAGTGACAATTTTTTTGGCAGTGCTAACTAAATTGATAAATAGCCTGCCCCACCCCCACCTCCCAAAGTCCATTTTCTGGGGTGTTTGTTTATCTTTGAGACAGATTCTTGTTCCGTCACCAAGGCTGGAATGCAGTGGTGCTCACCGCAACCTCAGCCTCCTGGGTTCAAGCAATTCTCGTGCCTCGGCCACCAGAGTAGCTAGGGTAATAGGCATGCGCCACCACACACAGCCCAAAGTCAGTTTTTGTTGTAATATCATGGCTTTCTATGCTGTGATATTACTGAAAAGTTACAGAATAATGCCCATGTGCTGACAGCATGCAAGGTGTTTCACATACATTGCTATACAGTAATTCTTTCAACAGTTCTACAGTACAGGCATCCTTATCACAGAACTCATGATTTTCTGCCTCCAGATGTGCACTGAGCTCTGTCTGCCTCTAAAATCTGTGTTCTTAACCACGACACCACACTGGAGTTTATTAAGCACCTGAATATTTATCAACCCTGAGAATGTGCACATGTAAGTAATGTGATTAATCTACCCATTCTAATCCCTATGACTTAGCCTTGGGAAATAAACTCTAAGGAAACACTTGTAGAATTTTGCCAAGACAGTAGCCAAATTCTAAAGAATATCTGTGTATTTAATGAAGTTACATATTGTAAAGCTAGGGCGGTATTTTCACAAATGAGCAATGTTAATTTGGATTATGTTTCTGGTGTGTGTGCTTTGGGAAAGTGGTAGTTTCCAGCTGACAGTGCCCACAAAGTACCTTGTCATTTCTTCCATTGATATATATACTAATATATGTTTGCACAAATAAGACTGGTTTTTGGCTTTATGCTTAGTTTTATGTACAGTACAAACATTAAATCATGAAGGTGTTCATCACAGGAAAACCAGAGAAGCCCTCAAAAGCCTTATAAATCACTCTCTGTACACCCAGCTCACTGTGGCTGGTGGACCATCAGAGTACATGGGGGACAGAGTGGCAGTCTGTGTTATGTTAAGAATGTGGAACCTATTAGGCAGAGAATAAGAAGTTGAAGGATTCCATTTTTCACCAGCTCTAACATGGTTAATCTTTAAAGCTATTTATTGAACACAAAGACATTTGATTGAGCACTTCGTAGTATGAATCTTTCCTACCACTCTAATTCATCACCTATTTTCACCTAATCTTTGTTAAAATTTGCAGTAATGGTGCTGTATAAAGGGCCTTTATGTGACTCACAGTACCTATGAAATACGATTTTTTTTCTTCAGATCATCTTTTGAAAATTGCTGCTGCTTGTCATTTCGCATATTTTTTTCCAAGTGCATTAAGTTTACCTGCAATGGGAAAAGATTATTTAGAGGAACGTACACTTTCTATTTCCTTTAATAGCTTGTGTTGTGATATGTTTGATAGTTCATGAAGGACACTGTCAGATTTGGAGAATGAGCCAATAAACTTTAGGTACTAAGAAATATAGCCCCGTAATGATGCCTACTCATATGCAGAGATATTTTATCAGCTTAATGGTACCTTTTAGTGTCTGATACCTTTGGTTTACAGGTTTGCTCGATGGCCTGTATGCTTCTGTGCCAAATTAGTGTTGAGGGTGGTTTCTGATGAGAAGAATATTCAGTTTGGATATTAGAGTTATGACCATCAAGTTGGAGGCGGTCAGTCTGGTTTAACTCAGATGGTACCTTTTACTACAGATGCCGACTGGGGACCCATGAAATGCCCAAGCAGCTCTTGTTTGCCTGTAAGGGCGCAAATCAAGGTGTGTGGGCAGGTGAGAGCATCTCCTGCCTACAGCATTAACAGACATTTTATTTTGTAAAATATGCTCTATATTCCCCAGGTTAAAAAAAAATCATGTGCTCATCTTATTTTAAACAGATTCTTTTAGTGTCAAATGAAAGCTTGTAACCTGTAAAATAGCATTTATCTTTATATTCAAAGCTTGGGTGGCCAAGGAAGAAAATTGAGAGTGAGGACACTTAAAAAAGGAGGAGAACATGGGGTCAGGAAGCAGGGAATGCAAAGGATAGTGTTTTGGAAGGAAAAGGGAGGCCACTGTTATCTTTAAACTGCCTACACCTGTGAACTTCATCCAAGAACAGAATATCCAAAAACCAGGCTTACTAGCCTTATCTTTCTCTTCGGAAATATAGAGTTTGGCAAATACATAAGGGGATACTTAATTATCTCCAAACAAAAATTTCATGTGAACACTATAGCAAATTATATTGTGCATATGTAATGCCACGTTTGGAGCAGATGACTGGGTTGCAAGGCAGCGTGATCATGAATCTTCTGTCAGTTACTCCTCTGCCTGGATCTAGCCATTAGACATTTATTTTTCAGTGTCCTCTGTTTTAAAATGACTCTCCTCCAAATACTAGAGGATCACTTAGTTCCTTTTTGTAGAGAATTTGTATCCTCAAAATGGACAGGAACTTCAAATATCACAAGAAAGGGTAGCTTTAGTTTTCTTTTGTTTTATCAGTTAGATTATCTGGCTGAGGTTGACTTAACTCAGTCAGGTAAGCTAGTAAAAGTTTGTCTTTCCTTAATAACACTGATTTTTTTGTTGCATTAATCAATCTTGTATATTCTAAATTTTGTGCAGTTTAAGTAGGACATGATTAATTCAGTTCTTCAATTCATTACAAATGTGCTGTACAGACACTCACACATTTACTTCCTGAATGATAGATGCAGGGTAAGAAAAGCAAAACCACCTTCATGATATCTGTGATCAAGTACATATCAAGGTGAATATGGATAAGAGTCTATTGAGTCTGCTGAAACCCTATCAAATATTTTGAGGTTTTTGTTGTTGTTGTTGTTATTTTACTCTGTTTATTTTAAAATCAGGCATATGAGGTTTTTTTTCTCCCTCAGAAAGATATTTCTGAAATATCATGACATTGTAATGATTTTCATTAAAGCAAAATTTGGTAGCTTTTGTTTATGAGACCTGCTAAACAGTACAAACGCAATCAGTCACCATTTCCTTTGGAAGGAGTATGATAAATTGTTGTGTAAGAGACTCTTTTCCCAAGAAGGGGGGGATTTACAGTTTCCAAAAGTGTAACATAAAAGCAACCTTTAATTTCCCTGTGTTATGTATACATCTAGTAATATACTTTCTGTCCTATGTAGCTACAAGCAATTTTAGTATGTAGTTACTCTTAAAAGCTTTCATATAATACACCACTTTTTTGTTGCCTTTTAATAAGAATAGTGGATTCTAGGCTAGCAATATTTCATGCTGATGATGTGTATCTTGCAAGACTATGAACTTTTTGAAAGCAGGCATAGCAAGCATATAATTTAAACTCTACTATATGCATTAGAGATTACAGAGGGCCAGAGTTTCCTCAAGCCACCCATCTTATTAAGTCATAGCACTGCATACTACATAATGGATTTGAATTCTGATTGAAATCATTCATGATCAGGGAATATTTACTCTAGATATGGAAAATTCAGGCAGCTGGGAAAAGAGAAGGGATCGAATTGTTTCACAAGCCTATTTATGCCCCTGTGTTTGATTGTAACTCTAACTATATTTGTACTGTATTATAATGAAGTAGTTTAATTAAGTGTTCCATAAGTTGATAAAACGTTAGCTCAGAAGTTGTTTCTATTAAAATTATATTAATACTTCACAGAGACTCAAGACAAGTTTCTTTTAAAAATTGCTATTGAATTCTTTATAAACATATAGGTCATGGAAACCTAGGGAGGAGAGAATTTCCATAAACAGACTATGCTCAATTGTGTGCCAATGCTTCAAGAATAGGAGGAAAATAAAGAATGTGAAGAGACCATGGACTTGGCAACCCAGGAGCCACTGCTGACAATGCAGGTTAGAGTTTCGTCATATAGATGAGGGCAAAAGCTGCATTTCAAGATCTTAGGCGTGAGGTAGAGGGAAATGGGTGTAGGACATGGAGATCGTGATTGTGTGGCATCATTCAGCAGCCAGGTGAAGTGGAGAGGAAGGAGTTGTGGAGGAGTTGATAGTCTGTCGCTGGGAAGGACTTTAAAAGAGTGTGTATGAGACAAAGAGATTTTAAAATAGTAAGATGTTTTTAATAAGTATGATGCAGAGGAAAGAGCGGCTTTGAATTTGCAATCTGTGTGCCTTTTAATAATGTATTTAATCCCTGAGCACCTAGCTGCTCCTTCTATAAAACTGAAATAATACATGACTCAAAAGATGCTGTGTGAATAAAGTTAAATGTAGATTATATAGCATAATTTGTTCTTCTTCTTTATATCTTACCTTTCTTCTGTTGGAAGACTGTATGCTACTGAGTATGTTGATGGGTTAGCATAAACATTTTGGGTGCAGGCCTGGGAAAAGCTGAATAGCCCTGCATTTGGAGAACAGAGATCCAGCCACTCCTACAGATGATTCAGGAGGCTGGGGCTGGGCAGCAGAGATGGCAGTGGGCAGTGGAGGGCTAGCAAATGAGACAGACAGCTGGCATGAAATGTGACTACTTCCATTGGGCCCCCATATAAACAATAATTTCTGTCATGTCTATTGAACTCACAAATGTTTGGTGTGGCTATAGTGAGAACAAAATAAAGACCTTTGTTACATGCCAGGGTCAATAGGGCAAAGGCAAGTTTCTCAGGGAAGCCAAAATTGAAAAGACCATCACAACTTGATATTCAAGAACGGACCCCCCTCCAAAAAAAATTCTTTGAAAGGACTTTGTATTTCTACAGGATGAGGAAAGAGGCAAGGAAATAGATGGAAATTTCAGTAAGACTTCAGGTGACAAGGAAGCCCTCAGCTGATTCCTGGGCCGCATATAAAGCCTGGTGTCTTTAACATAACTGACACGGAATCAGTGATGCCTATTAGCATGATCTTTAATCAAAGATGCACCAGAGGGGATTGTTTAAGGTCTGCTGTCCACAAAATGGTTGGAGGAATGGAACTGAGATGATGGCTGAGTTTCTTTGCTTTGTGCAATTAATGACTGTAGCAGAATTTCACCTCTTGTGTTGTGTTTCCCTAATTCCTGAGCATTGTTCATGAACCTGCTAGACTTGTCACGATTTATCCAGTAAGCAATGTTTCACTCTTACCTTTACAGAAATCTAAGAGCTTTGAAATTGGCTACATAAAGATGCAATGTATGTAAGGCAGGTAGCACCCAAGATAATTTCTTTTCTCTAAAATTAGAAGATATTTACCAGGCCTCTGAAAAAAATTGCTGGAGTTATAATATAAATGTGCTGCTGATAACCACCAAAAAAATCAAAGAATATTAATTTTTGAAATTGCCAAAATTATGAAATATGCCAAGATATTGGCCCTTGTTACATTCTTATAAAGATCTGGAATATGTTCTTTTGAAAGAAATGTTTATCTTATTTGTTTAAGTTAGCAGCAAAATCAAGGAGTGTCTGTTATGCTACAACAATAACACGCCTGGACAAAAAGAATAACAATATCAGTTCTTTAAAAAGTCACCACAAATATCTACCTCCTTCTGTTTATACAAAGGCAACCATAATGGCTTTTGCTTCTGGCAGACTGAAATAACATGTGGGGTCTATGTAGAAACACTTGGAATCTACAAAATGAGCTTTTAGTTTATCCCCTGGTAGTTAATTACTATACCTCTAGGTCAATTAGATGGCTCTCAGTCCCTCAGTTGTAACTGTGGTTTCACTCGCAAGCTGTGTGTGGTAATTCTAGTTTACTTGTTTTCTTAAGTAAAACTCAAATTGCTGTGTACATGAGATCCATAATAATGATCAAAACTGAAGTATGCCAAAGTGGGCTATGTAATTAAAACAATTTCATCAAAAGCTTCTTATTTTAAGTTGCTGTTATATTGTTAATGTTCTCTTGCTTCCTCCAAAGACCATTTCTAAAAATAAAATATAAAATAAAAAAACATTTTACCTTCATAACTAGCACAAATAATCAGATATTTGCATGATCTGGAATTAAACCAGAGGCACACAGTCCAAGGCAGTTGTGTGTATTGAAGGAACAACACTGCACTGGTCCACTGGGGATACAGCTAAATAACCTGGAGGTTTTTGTTGCAATTCAGTATTCTCTGGTGCAGTACATTCTCAGCTGCTGCAAGGTTAGGCATACAGCAGCGTGTTGTACATGGACTGTGCTCATCCTGCCATTCTAATGTGAATGCATTATTTCCAGCTTTGTGGAAGCTCCAGCACATTTATAATCACTTCCTACTCACTCTTGACTATGACTCCTTCATCTGACAAACCCTCAATGAAACATCTTCTGCCTGCCACTGTCCGCCTCTACTCAGGAAAGCCACAGACCTTGTTTGTGCATTCAGCAAACACTTATTGAACATGCACTGAATACTAGACATTGCTGAATTCCAGGGTTATAAAAGCGATTAAGACCCAGGCCTTGTGTTCATATATGCTAATGTCCTATGAAGAAGACAGATATTTAGACAAGTAATTGCAATAAAGTATGAGAGCTCTTAATAAAAGAGGGAACACCTAATTGTATCCAAGAGTGATGTGCAGAAGAGAAATCAGGGAGGCTTTCACAAAGGAGCTTTGCTTGAACTGGGTCTAGAAAGATGCAAGGAATTTTCCAAGTGGTTCAAATGAGAAGTCAAGATATTAGCAGACAGGGGAAAGAACATATATGAATGTGGAAAAGATGGCTTTGTGTTTGCTGATTTGATCTATCAGGTGTGTGAGGTTGCCATAATCCAAGAAAAGGAATATGAAAGGAGAGACGGGGACGTGTAAAAGGAGCCCAGTTGGCATTTTCTGTTTTATCGTCACTGTCATGAACATCATCATCATCCTCAAATTGTGTTTGTAAAATTCTCATAACAATTTCAGCAGACTGATTTTTTAAAAAACTCATAAAACCATATTGTCCATTCTATAAAGATCCGGTAGTGTGCTGTCTTCCTAATATGTATTCTTTGATTATGGTTCTGCCTGTACTATTAAATTATAAAGTAAGTAATGACCCACAAGTTGGAAAGCTGAAATTGACCAATAATCACAAAATGATTTAAGAATATCACTTTTTTATATTTGAAAGAAATCAGTAATCTCTGTGTTAATTAAACCGTTTCACAGGATAGAGAAAAAACTCATTTTTTCCCAAAGAAAGTGTAAATAGTTACACTTTTATTAGAGAATGCAAAACCTGAAAAAGGTACCGCAGTAAAAAGAATGCCTTGAAAAAATGGTGATATAGTTTATTCAAGACAGTAAAGGTATAAAAATATCTGGCAAAGTCTGGAAAAAATAATAATGAAAAGTCCAATGGAGCATGAATAATTATCCTAGATATTAAAACATAAAACTGTAGAGATTAAAACAATGTGGGCCTTGGCCTAACTACACAAATTAGTTTAAAACAAAGAATACAGAAACAGGCTCAAATATATGTGGTAATTTAGCACCATAATAAAGAATATAAAATAAACAGAGGAAGGATGATTTTTCAATAATAGTATGGGGAGAGTTGGCTAGAAGCTGTTCAAAAAATATGAATTCAACCATTACTCTTTACATTAATTTTTAAGTTCCAGGTAGATAAAATAGGGTACTATAAAAAGGCATACATAAATACATTAGATCAAAATATGAATAAACATTTTTACAAACTTTTAATAAGGAGGACCCACAAAGAAAAAAACTAATCACCGTTGACTGCAACACTGAATACTAGACATTGCTGAATTCCAGGGTTATAAAAGCGATTAAGACCCAGGCCTTGTGTTCATATATGCTAATGTCCTATGAAGAAGACAGATATTTAGACAAGTAATTGCAATAAATTATCCCTTGGTAGTTAATTACTATACCTCTAGGTCAATTAGATGGCTCTCAATCCCTCAGTTGTAACTGTGGTTTCACTCGCAAGCTGTGTGTGGTAATTCTAGTTTACTTGTTTTCTTAAGTAAAACTCAAATTGCTGTGTACATGAGATCCATAATAATGATCAAAACTGAAGTTTTGATTCTATAATCTAAATTATAATATAATTTAATATAATATAAATATAATATAATATAATTATAAAAATTCTATAAATTCTATAATCAAAACCTCAGTGAAAGACTAAATCAAGCTGGCAAACTATTTATATCACTTAGAATCAATATTCCTAACATAAAGAGTCCTGATTAACTAATGTTTATAATGTGCCAATAGGAAACTAGGTAAAGGAAGTGAATGGGCGATTATACATAATATATACATACATACATCCTAAAGAAAGAAATAGGAATGGCCAATATGAACATGAAAATATATTCAATCTTGCTAATAATTAATGTGAGTTATGACTATAATGAATTATCATTTATGATTTATTGAAGACAAAACAAATTTATAATATCATATATCGGCAGTATCTGAAGAAATGGGCATGCTCATGCATTGTTGGAGGGACAGTGGGGCAATTTTTAGTCAAAATTTGGAAGGTACTTTAGCAAGCCCCTTAGGAATTAAAGATAACTGAACAAGTATTCAAGGTTATTGATTTCAGCTTTTGTGATACTAATGAAAATTGAAATATTTTAAATGTTAATCAGAAGGAGATACATTCTATCTATGCAGACATGCAAAGCTTGAATACTTAGCAGGATCATGGAGCTGGTTAAATGTGGGAATGGTTCTGGTGGGAGACAATAGGGAGTGATGGGATCATAGAGAATGGGATAGTGTCCTCACAAAGGGACACACACTCTTGGCTCCAGATATTTGTCACCATTAGGGAATGCTGAGCGAGGCTGCCAGATTTTTGTGGAGGAGAAATTGAAAATTGAAATTTGAGGATGCAGTCCTCAGGTTTTTAAACTAAAATGTAAAAGAAAACACGATGTGGATCATATACATAACCAACATTTTTGCCAACTCTAGATATCCTAAATTTGTTTCTTCTTTGTTTATCTAATACGTCATAAATGATCATTCATGTTAGTCATGACTTGCATTTCTTTATTAGCAACATTAAATATATTCTCATATAGGTCATTCCCTTTTTATTCCTTTGGTAGGTATGCATGTATGTGAATTGTCTATTCACTTCCTTTTCTTAGTTTCCTATTGACAAATTTACTTTTTAAAATTAATTAATCAAATACCAAATTTGGGTTTCAAAATCCAGTTTGCACTGTCGGATTTATACAATGAAATACTTCTAGGCCATCATGGTGGCAGCCTGTTCTGCTACCCCCGCATTGGCTTTTCCATCTCTGAGGCAGGATTATCTACCCCACGCTCTCCTGTGTGCCTGGCAGTGCCACTGGACGAGCAGTGTACTGGCCCAGCTCATTAATGTGGGGCTGACCCTGTATCTCCTTTTGGCCAAACACATATGAGTGAAGGTGACACACATCTTGTCTAGGAGACCTTCAGGCTTTAACAGGTCTCCACTCTACTGTTCCACACTCTGCCTCTGTCCTGAACAGGGACCACCTGAATCCTAGAATGAGACAGCACATGAAGCAGAACCACCAGGAATGACCAACCCCTGATATGTTGTATAAACAAGAAATTAATACTCGTAGTTACAAATCACTGAAACTGGTGGGTTTGTTATTGTTAGCAAAGCTGACTAATTTTTTAAATTATTTAAAATACAGTAACTTTAACTGACATGAAAAGATCTCTACGCTGTATGGCTGAGTGGAGGAAAACTATAAGCAGCCAAATAGAATATATAATCTGATACTTTTAAAGTAAAATGTTGCATATTAATATACCTCCACATAGCTATGTGTATTGAAGAAAAGCCTATTGGATACACAAATTGTTAATAGTAATTGTCTTGAAACGCTGGACTTGGGACAGTATTTACTCTCATTCTTCCACTTTCCTATACTCTTGATTTCCTGTAACAAATTATCTTTGTAAAACCAAATTAATATTTTTACATGACTGATGGTTAAAAGAATCTCAAGAGCCATATAGAACATAAAATAATTCCACCAGAATAATTTTTCACCTTCAAAAAAAGTAAATATCTTCATCTCATAAAAACTTGATTATAGAGCCAAGACTAGCCAAGGCACTCCTGAAAATGAAGATCAAAGAGCAACGATTTGCTTCTCAAGATTTCAGGAATTATTATAAAGCTATACTAATTAAGACAATGTGCTACAGGCATAATGCAAGTATATGAACCGATTTTAAAAAGTGGAGAGTCTACACATATCCAGAAATCTGATGCATGATGTAGTTGGCATTGCAGACAAGTTAGAAAGAAACAGACTTTTCAATAAATTGTGCTGAAAAATTAGCTGCCCATATTTTTTTGAAAAAAGAGAAATTGGGCCCATACCTCCCATCATAACTCAAAAATTAATGCCTCTTGGTTTAAAATTTTAACATAAAAGGTAATATCATAAAACATTTAGAAGGCAGTCTACAAAAGATCTTAATGACTTTAAAGGAAGAGAAAGATTTCTTTAATATAAATCTCAAACCATGAAAAAATTGATTAATTCAACTACATTAAAGTTGAGAACTTCTGCTCATCAAAAGATTTTATTTAAAGAATTAGAAGATGAGCTATAAAACAGGAGATAATATTTTTAAAACCTGTAAAAGGCAAAAAATAATATTGAGTAATTTTTGAGTCCTTATTATGTGCAGATGCCACTAACCCTTTACATGTATTAATGCATCTAATTTTACAACAACCTCCATGAAACAAGTAGTATTGTCATCCCCATTTTGTAGATAGCACTGAGGCACAAAGAAGTTAGGGAACTTGCTCATGCCCACGTAGTTAGGAAGTAGTAGGGCTGAAATTTGAACCCAGCTAACTGGCTTCAAAGACTGTTATTATAAACACTACAACATTACCTTATTCTGCCTCAGCTGTATTAAACAAAGGATGATAATTCAAAATATATAAAGAGCACCCATAATCACTAATAAAAAAAGACTAGCAGGACAATAAAAAAAAAGAGCAAAAGACTTAAGGGTCATTTCACAGAAGAAGAAAAATAAATCATCAGTAAATACACGAATAGTAGTCAATTTCACTAGTAATCAATGAAATGCAATTTAGAGCTACAAAGAGCTACAACCTTACATCCACCTGATTTACAATGATGTAGAAGAGTCCGCATTCTTGCCAGTGTGAAATAACAGTGTAGAGGAGTCCATAACCTTGCCAGTGTAAAATAATGGCAAGGATATGGACTCTTCTCCACTGCTGGAGGGAACATAGATTGACAAATATCTTAATATCATCATTCTCTTAAGAGTTAATTAATTGATATTTTCATCCAACTATCTAATGGGTCATAAACGATCATTCACGTTAGTCATGACTTGCATTTATTTAATTATTAGCAACATTAAATAAAACTTTTATGGAAAAAGTCATCTCTTTAGGTCACATTTTTCTTTATTTAACACAACATTTTATCCCAGATGGACACATGAAACAGTTCTATTAAAAATAGAAGCAAATATGTCTCAATTCATAAAATATGTATATGGAGTTTATTAAGTGGTTTGTAAAATATAAAATTCATCTTTAAAACTTGAAGGAAAATATGAGCCTCACTCAAGCCCATTTTGATTAAAAAGATAGTACATATCTGAGTGAAAAAAATATTTGACTTGTCCTTAAGGGCCTATTTAAGATAGATTTTTATTGCAACTTGGAGGCGTTGACAAATCAAAATGGTAACTGTTAATTGATGGCAGGTTTTTATGCAGTAGGGTTTTTTTTCATCATTTAATATGGTGCCCTTTGTCTCATTTCTCACTGTTCCTTGTATGCTTTTATCTTAAAATGTTAAATCAGCAAGGAAAGTGTCAGAAGATTACAGTTTAGTTCATTGCAAACCACAGCTTATCTTTACACTGACCGGCAGAACAATCTTAGTGATGTTATTATAAAAACACCAGATAGGAACAGAATTGAGAAAAAAAAAAAAAAAAGCAGCAGCAGCTTTGCATTTCTAAAACAGTTTCTAACATTAGTGTTAAAAACCATAATGCTTTGAACTGTCATTTTTTTGACTAGGTAATCATGATAGGGAGCAAATGCCCTCAGTCCCCTCAGTTCAGTCCTACAGAATTAAGTCCTGGAAAAAGCAACTGTCCAGTTTGTTAAATTAACCTGTGAAAGATCTAAATGCTACCAGCACGTTATAGGGCCCAATATGTAATAATAGGGTGAATTATGTTTCCTTTTTCACATCTGCACGCTGAGATTGTTTTGGAGATCTTTTAACTTAGCTCATTATAATCAAGTTGTACAGTCTTTGTTTTAATAAGATTCTAATCCCGAGGTCTATCCTTCGCATCAATGACTTTACACTGTTAATTGCTTTCTTGTCCTCCATTAAATTTCAGTTGCAATTGCTTCATTTTAAAAGGCGCTTTGTGCTTTGTATTCTGCCCCATGCTCTGCAGACACACTTAGTAACATCATCTTCCTAAAGAACAAAATTACCTATTATCCCTTTAATCTTGATGTACTTTTTTATGTGTTTGGTTCCTAGCTAGTGTCCAACCAGGAAGCTACATATTATCTTCTTTAAAAAAAAAAAAAAAAGTTTTTTTTTTTTAAAGCAGCATAGTGTGGATGGCTAAAATTTATTTCTCGATAGAACTCACATAGTGCATTCATTTATTTTTTATAGGACTAATTAAAAAGACAAAGGGATCTATTCTCCCCTTGATACACCAGAGTGACTTCCATTAACATTAATGGAAGGGAAATACTTGCATGGAGATGAGTGGAGACTTCATATTAGAAGGTGAAAACAGCAGAGTCTGGAGTCAATGTCCCCACGTTTTTCACGAGAGAAGCTACACAAAAAGCAAATAGCTCAATTCATAAATGTGTTTTCCTCCTACACTTTCTGCTTGTTTGTGTATTGAGGAAAATCAGTGAATAATTTGGAGGCAGTTCCTTCCTTCAAAAATCAATTGGATGTGAATTTGTTATTTTAACATGAATGACACAACTTACAGGAGGAATTCAGCAATGAAAAGCAACGGGGGGATTTGACAGGTCTTTGCTACAGTGGAGTCCTGTGAGACCTGCTTCAGGAGGCAGAGGTGGAGTAGGAATTGGATACCTGAAGAACTCTGTACACAGAAACTTAATTTTCAAGGGAGACCAGCTGGCAATGTCAAGCTGATCTTTTGACACATCTTTCCAGAAATCTATCAAAATCCGGAGACTGCTTCTGACTTTCCAGTGTAGCCTCTGAATCTGTGATCCTCTTGGCCCCCTTGTGTACCTTATGAAAGTTGTAAATTTTAAACATGCATAATCTGATGCAAATTGGGAGGTTTCTCTTTTATCATTTCATTCTTGGGTTAATTACCAGGGAATTAATTATTTAAAGCGTGATTAGCTCTCCATGCTGTATATTGTTTTGAAATAGTGATACATTCATTTGGCATCTGGTGGGTGCTAAGTTCAAATTGCTTTTGACCCTTTGAAAATGTACTTCAAAAGTATAAGCAGACTTCTGAGTAACAAACCTCTCCGTGGTATCTTTGTGCTGTCCTCCAGTTCCTTGGGCTGGACTTTGCTTTAGCTGCATAAATCAGGCTCAGTAGCATTATATTTTGCCTTCAGTCTCTCTCTACCCCTGTCTGGTTAGTACTGTCTCTGGAATGTTGTTACTATTCATACTGACCTGGAAAATGCTTCTGAGATACTTTCTTACTTTAATTGCCTCCTTTCTTAACTATGACAAACTCCCTGCTTCAGAACCTTACCTGCAACTTTCTTTGGAGCCAAAAGAGATTCAAATCCTTTAGCCAAAGTTCTTTGTTTAGCTTAAAATGGGACTTTCCCTGCCATATTTATCACCTTTAATACCTTCTCCTGTCTTGGGATCCTATTCAGCCTTGATCTGCTCTCATCAGAATTTCCTGAAGAATCAACCACATTTTCCCCCATACTTTCTATGTTGTGAAGTGGTTTGCAAAATGTAGCCAGAGGAACTTGGGCTGGAGGAGAAGGAGAAGGCAATGGTGAGGAGGTCCCATAAGCATTTCATTTTAACTTTGCATTTTAAAAATCCTTTCATCCCCCTAAGATTCCTTAGTGTGTTAGTTCAGGACCTCTGAGAAGCTGACGCCAAGATGAGGTGAAATGTGCAAGAGCTTTACTGGGGGACGAGCCTGTGAAGGGTAGAGGAAGGAAGCACGATTAAGTAAGGACAGCCTTAGGCCAGAATGTAAGTCTGACACCTGTGGGAGGTGGTGCGGGGAAGGCTAAAGGAAGGAACAATGATTGGGCAGCATGGTGCAGTTCTAAGAAAGTTTCGAAAAGACCAGTGGAAAGTCCTCAAGCCAACCACCTGCTAGAAGTTTCACATCAAGCGGGAATGGTTCTGTACCTGTACCCCCACCAGGCTCAGCATTGGCTGAGACCATCCTGGAAGAACTTGGCAGCACTGCACATGGTGCTGGGTCCAGAGTGGTGGGACTGGCCCCTTTTTAGGCCACCATCCTCAGCTGTTTGTTTTCCTACCTGCAATGTGGCTGTTGCCCTCAGGAGAAGAGGTTAGCCACCTGTCCAGACAGTCTTACTCCTACTGGCCATTCTCCCAGTGCCAACTAATGCTACTTTGGCAGTCACCATGGGATCACTATGGACACTGTAGATTTTCCCCCGACACGCTCTGAAATTAATGACACCTCTACATCCATGAAATTAGCTCCAAGACTATGCTGTAGCCAAGGCTTAAAAACTATTTCCTATTCCCCATTTCAAATTATATATAGTCATGTTTCTAAAAGACAGCCTAACAGGCTGTAGAGATCAAACACAGTTAGGATACTTAATCCATTGTCAACATAAAGATACCTTAAGTTTGAATACAGACGCCGTATCATTTTCAAGTTCCTGGACAGAAATTTAAGTCTGAATATTCAATCACTTTAAAAATTAAAGTCAAAAGAATCCAAAGTCTGCAATTAGATTCTCTTGTCCTCGTGCTAAATTTTAAGAAATTTAAGTCCAAATATTCAATCACTTTACAAATTAAAGTCCAAAGAATACAAAGTCTGCAATTAGATTCTCTTTTCCTAGAGCTAATTTTTAAAAGTATATATCCAAAGTTTATTTACTCCAATTTTTGATATTGCTCGGTGCCAGCTAGTGGCATGCTTGATACCTAGGATGAGTTGGGATTGCCTGAGCAGCTTCAGCCTGGAGTTTCTATCACTCAGATGGATGTAGTCCCTTCAGTGCTTCATAAATTACAGCTGAAGTCTGAAACAGTTCAAAAAATCCTTAAAACTCTCAAGATTATTATTGGCCTGGCACCTGCCCAAACGAGAAAGTGAGCTAGTCCCCAGCTACTAAAGTAATTATCCTAGTGCCCAAGGTTACTAATACTGTAACAGAGATTCAGTGCTAAGTGAGTGAAGGAGAGTAGATGAGAAGATTTTGGTTTTAGCCTTCTTTTCCTACTCTGTCACCCAGACTAGAGTACAGTGGTCCAATCGTGGCTCATTGCAGCCTCTGCCTGCCAGGCTCAAGCGATCCTCCTACCTCAGCCTCTCTAGTAGCTGGGAACATAGGCCTACACCACCACGCCCAGCTAATTTTTTTTTTCTTTTAATTTTTGTAGAGACAGGGTCTTCCTATGTTGCCCAGGTTGGTCTTGAACTCCTGGGCTCAAGTGATCCTCTCACCTCAGCCTCCCAAAGCACTGGGATTATGGGCATGAGCCACTGTGTAGGACCGGTTTTAGTCTTCCAGTCATTCCAGCCAGGCTATTCTTGATGCCCAGAATCTATGACCTGTGAATATAAATTCAACTAAGACAAATCTTTCCATAAGAGGTTAACTAGGCTCTGTCTGTTTATATTTACGGGAAAAAGCCATCTGTATAAATGGCCAACCCCAGCAAGTGTTCTTGACCCAGTTCTTCCCCTTTCAAAGTGCTTATGTTGAGGCCAAGGACCATATCTGAATCCCTGGTATCCAGCCCCATGCCTAACATAAAGGAGGGAGCTGATATATAATTGTTGTTATGAAATAGAATTTAATAGAAGTTAATTCCTACTCATGTCATTCAAGTTTCTGTATCAGCTTAGTTGAAGAATAGCCTGGTTTTTAAGGTGGCCTGTTAAAACTCTTCTAAAATTTACAACTGTGCAATGTAGGGTTTTCTTAATACTATGTAACAATAATAAAAAGAAAAATAAATCAAACTCTGATATTAGCATAACTGTGACTAACTTCCATAACCTCTGATTTCCAATTTTTATGTTAATCACTGTACCCGCAGTATTCTCATTGATTGACTTTATGGCAAGTAAATATTTACTGTTGTAACTGTGTTTTTTAAATTATAAACATAATTTACATTTACAGTAACAAAATAATACATTTAATAATGCATGATTTTATTTTAAAGCTAGGTTTCTGCTAATAAAGTTTGAAAACCACCGACTTGGCAAAAGTAAAATTGGCTTTGAGGGTGAGAATTTTATCTGGATTCAGATTTCTCTTTGCCTGTTATATTTTAGATGCAGGTAACTATTTTGTAAAATGGGAATGATTGTACATAGCTCAATGCTTGTTGCAGAGAGTTCAATAAGAAAAATCTTAAAAGTCCCTGGCAGAGTAGGCTCTCTGTCTTGTTTTCCTCCTCTCTTAAAAAATACCTTTATTTGAAACAATCACAGTAGATTACACAGGCCTTAGAGACAAAATAAGCATTTAGTAAATGTTCTGATTAGTTTTGTTTTTCAATATTTGGAGATATTTTAATGGTTTTAAACAATTTTAACTATAGGTGGGTTAAACAGTTTTCATTACTAGAACTGACTACTTCAAAGTTTTCATATTACCTTATTTATGCCTGGGTTTCAGTACATGCCTCCCACTAGAATTTCAATGCCTATAGGACAGGGATTATATCCTAGACTTCATCTTTACAGTGAAGGCCATATAGTTGAACCTTGTAAATTTTGAACAAATACTTTTTTAAAAAAATCAGAAACATGTATATAAAACTTATGTTTTATATACTTATGTACAAAGCGAATTAATATGTACAAAGCACTGGTACATACTACTTATGTACCAGTGCTTTGTACATATTAATTCGCTTAATCCTTATAATCCTCTAGGGTTGGTAAAGGTTGAATATCCCTCATCAAGGAATTCGAAATCCGAAATCTGAAATGCTTCAATGAGCATTTCCTTTAAATATGATCTTTGAGTGTCAAGTCAGCACTCAAAGAGTCTTAGATTTTGAAGCAGTTTGGATTTTGAATTTTCAGATTAGAGATGCTCAACCTGTACTATAACTATCCCCATTTCCTAGATGAGGAATTTGAGG
The DNA here is from genome assembly GCF_009761245.1 of Sapajus apella. Lineage (NCBI taxonomy): Eukaryota > Metazoa > Chordata > Mammalia > Primates > Cebidae > Sapajus > Sapajus apella. The sequence goes on from NW_022436953.1 coordinate 19,189,954, forward strand.
TCTAGAGAGTTCAAGTAACCTGGCCAAAGTTACACATCTTCTAAGTGGTAGACTCTGGTTTAGAGCTCATCACTGCTTTGCTTTAATGAACATTCTCTTGATTCTTGTACCACTCTACCTCCCACTAATGACAATGATTATCACCACCAGAAAGGAAGCTGGAGTAGCAAGCTGATTGGATTAGCAATAATTCAGCTCCAGAATTTTTGTATTACAGTTTCTATGGTAACCTTAACCCTTCCCTTTCAGCATATGCTCATTCATACAGTTGACCTCAGTTAGTTGCAGGTGTTGTTTTGCTATTTCATCTCATAGAACTACTTTATCCATCAAGTACTGTAAGCCTATGAAAATGTTTGAGAGTGAAAAAAAATTACTCCAAAATAAGAAAGCTGCAAAATTAAAATTAAGAAATCCCTGAATTTAATAGCTACAACTTGGAATATAATGGCCACATTATTGTTAAATGTAATTTCCATATACATTTCAATACACTTGCAGTCTGTAGGTTTAATTGCTCACTTCATTAGAATTCCCAAGTAAGCAGGATCATTTCAGAATAATCATCCAATCATATGTAAGATACTTACAGCAAATATTTTAAAATAAAATTATAAAAAACATTTAAAATATTTTATGATAAAAATTATATTTAATGTGTGTACATTTTACTCTGTTTGACATGACATGTAGAGGATCTGATGAAAGTCTTGAAGGCTGTGTTAGAACTTTCTTCATTTTAATAATTGACAAACTAACCAGCAAGCTACCTACCTATTTCTCTGTACGCAGTAGCTATATTTAATGAGGCAAAGAAGAAAGCATATACTGTCTTATTTATGAATTTAATAAGTAATAAACTTTTTAAAAATAATAGCTATTTTTCCTATTCATTGCCATGCAAATTCCTGAATTATTTCTCATTCTCCTATTTCTAATTTGGTCATTTTGAGAAATACCTCCTACAAGAAACACCAGAGAACAGAAAATGTAGATTCCTCGAACACATAAGACCAGAACCCTTTGGCTGCTTGCTTGATTTTGGATATTCCATGACTCCTTCTCTGCATGGAGTACAATTCTGAGCATGTAGGAGACCCTAGCAAATCACCACGACTTAGGCAGCTTCAAAAATAACACAAACGTATTACCTTATAGTTCTGGAGGTTGGGAATCTAAACTGGATCTGCAAAGCTTCATTTTTCTTTTTTTCTGGGGGCTCTGGGAAAGAATCTGTTTCCTTGCCTTTTTCCAACTTTTCAAGGCTGCCTGTATTCCTTAGTTCATGTCCACCTTCCCGCATCTTAAACCAGCAGGGTCTGGTTGGTTTTTTCTCACCATGCACACCTCTGACCTCCTCTTCTGCCTCCCTCTTCCACTTTGAAGAATGCTTATGATTGCATTGGTCCTACCCAGATTATCCAGGATAATCTGCCTATCTGAAGGTCCTTAATTTAATCACATCTATAAAGTCCCTGATGCCATGTAAAAATTCCAAGGCTTCGTACATGTGCATCCTTGAGGGGCCATTATTCTGCCTACCACTGAGGCACGTGGCAAACTCTAGAACAGATTTCTCAGGGCATCTAAGCTGCTGCCCAGCATACGCTGTAATTCTCAGAGTTATATTTGGTTCATTTCATTCTGCTCTTGCTGCCAGTTCCCTAATGCACCTTACATTCTGCTTCTAAAGTTGCTGCTGCCTCTCTTCCTACTCATTACTTAAACCTAATAAGAGGGAATGTATGATTCACTACCTCCCTTTGATTCTCTTGGTAATAATGCCCTGTGAGGTAGACCCTTGGTGGGTAGAGCAGTGTACGTAGGCACATGTGCGCACGCCATCCCTGCACACCCACACAGTTTTCATTTCCCATCTTTACCTCTGGGTTTTCACTACTGTTTATTCAGAAAATGTACAGTATTTTTTAGAGAATTGCCACATGCAAGGAATTCGTTCAAGACTTTGTGTGAAATAATAATGTGTATGGCTGTAGTGAACTTGTTTTCTCTATCTCCCTAGGCGTGATCCCCCTCCCCTTCCTCCTCATGCCCTGTCAGTTACAGGTACCAAAGGCAACAGTGGCGTAGACTTGCCAGACTCAGATCTGCCACTTAGCAGCTGCAACATCCTCCTCTGCATATTTCTTAATCTCTGTATGTGTCAGTTTCTTTATAGATTAAATGCAAATAGTGGCAGCTTTTCCACTTAACACTGCACGCAGGAATCAGTATTTCATTTGATTTTTAAACCACCATCGAGGCAAAGACAAAACGCTTATAAGATAGGCCAAACTTCTCAGCATAGATACAGGGCTCTTCCAAATCAGATCCCATCCCAACTTTCCAGCTTCGGCTTCCATTGCTTCTACCACATCCCGCCCTCCCCAAACCAGACCTGCTTGCCAGGCACCGGACTTACAGAAGAGAGGACTTCAGGTTCTCTTCATGTTTTTTTTTTTTTTTTTTTCACTTTAATAATGTTAAAAAAAAAAAAAAAAAGAGGAAGTGGGGTGGGAGGACAAATATCAGCCAGCATTAGACAGGGATTTTCTAGAACTCCTAAGGAGAATTATCATGCCTTGAGAAAGGTGAAGACATACTTAATGTGTTTAAATTCAGATTAAATGTATGTTTCTTTTACAACCTACAGTTAATCAGAGATGACTTTGTAGTAATCAGTGATACCTAGCCAGAAGGATGTTTTTGGCATTATTCAATCTCATCTTCCCTAAATAATGTAAATGGGATACCCACAAATAACAGAGTCCTCATTTTACCCAATGGACATTGGGAGTACGTAAATAAATTGAAAGTTGGCATCTACTGGGGATGTTGCAACCTGACTTGGGGAGGAGTGGAGGAGAAGACCATGAGAACTCTCACCTCCGGACAGGGCTTGGCACTTGGGAAGGGCACCTCTTTTTATTCACCTTATTCCTTAGCACTACTAGGTGGTGAAAAAGCAACTGAAGACAACCTGAGAAGGGCCACTGACATTACATCCTCCCCAAGTCACCTCGCTATGGAGGAAGAATGACTAAACCAAGGAATGAGAGCCACAAGGACAGAGGAAAGAGGCTGCTGTTACCACATTCTCAGCTGCACTCTTGGTCCTGGTACCCTTTAAACAGACCTCTTTTACTGTTTAAATGCTGTGTCAAGGGCACTCAATTTGACTATTCTGAGTGGATGAATTTTTGTCAAGTGGTTTTTGTGAACACTTGTCTCCCCCTCTCAGAGTTTTCTGAGACTAAGCCATGCCCTGTCACCCTGTCACACCTCTTGATCACTATCCATGCTGTTCCAGTAACTGAGCCACCCTCCTGCTTTCCGTACGTGCTCACCAAGCAGTTCCTGCCCATTGTCCGTGCTCAGCAGCCCATCTGTGAAGCTCTTCCTAGCAGCTGCCACACCCAACACAAGCAAGGAAAGGCCATTAATTAATATTTTATGCAAACCTTTAATGGACTATACAGGATATATATATGTGTGTGTGTGTGTGTGTATGTGTGTGTGTGTGTGTGTGTGTGTGTAGAACAGAATTTTTCTGCAGACTTTTCATGAAAACGTTTCGCTCACTGGGCTGTGCTGGTCACCAAAGAAATCAAGTTAAATGATTACAGTGCCTGCCTTTTAGAGGCATTTGAATGTACACCATAGCTGGGAAAGGGGCACAGAAAGAAATGAGAGTAACCCTCTGAGAGAAATCCTAACTTCTCATCCCACCTGCCAATATTTTTTTTCCTATAAGATACTAAATAACCACAGCAAAACTTCTACTAAAATGTGTGAGTGACATTTTCTTTTTTGCCTTCTAGTTTACAAGTTGTTTTCATATTCATTATCTCAGTGGATCTAGTTTTACCCAGTGTAAAACCCATTTTATTTTACATTATTGATTTATTTATTTTGGAGACAGATTCTCACTATGTCACCCAGGCTGGAGTACAGTGGGGTGATCTCAGCTCCCTGCAACCTCCATCTTCCAGGTTCAAACAGTTCTTGTGCCTCAGCCTTTGCTGGGACTACAGGCACACACCACCATGCTCTGCTAATTTTTTTATTTATCGTAGAGATGGGTTTTGCCATGTTGTCCAGGCTGCTCTTGAACTCCTGAACTCAGGCAAGTCAAATGCATCAGTCTCCCAAAGTGCTAGAATTACAGACGTGAGACACCATGCTCGGCCTAAAACCTGTTTTATTTTATTTATTTATTTTGAGATGGAGTTTTGCTCTTGTTGCACAGGCTGGAGTGCAATGGTGCAATCTCAGCTCACTGCAACCCCTGCCTCCCAGGTTCAAGTGATTCTCCTGCCTCAGCCTCTCGAGTAGCTGGGATTACAGGCATCCGCCACCATGCGCAGCTAATTTTTTGTAGTTTTAGTAGAGATAGGGTTTCACCATATTGGCCAAGCTGGTCTCGAACTCTTCACCTCAGGTGATCCACCCTTTTCAACCTCCCAAAGTGCTGAGAATACAGGCGTGAGCCACTGCACCTGGCTAAAACACATTTTACAGATAACGAAATTGAGGCCCAATTTCATCACTTGAGGCAATTGACTTGTCTAAGTTACAGAGACAGTGGTTGTGGCAGTCAGGAGAGAAGAATGTGGTCATCCATCTACTCATCGTCCACCAAGTCCTTAGCAGGCAACTACCATGGGCTGGGCACCAGGAAGAGCACAAGGGAGACACCGATAAATTAATTCCAGTTTCTCCCCTCAAGGGGCCGCTGCCTTGCTTTTCCCATGCACCATCCTGTGTTCTCCCCGTTCCTCCTTGTTTGAGTTGCCTAGTATTTCAGCACCTCATTCCATGCTCACTTGGAAAGCTTGAAGCCCGGAAAGTCCTCATTTCTGCTTCATTTCCTGTGTCTGCATACTTTAATAGAGCCCCGTATGGTGTGCTTCCTTTATGTACTATGTTTCTCACCCCTATACTATATGCTAACACAAGACTATTACATGATTGAATCTCAGACTTCTGACTTAAATAGTTTCCCACACATTGAGGCATCAGGAAGCATTTGGCTGGAAGGACTCTACAGGAGACAGGGCGGCCTAGTTCTAGAAGTCATCATCGATAATGAAGATATGATAAGGCAGCTAAAGCAATATTAACAAACAAATGATAAACCATTGATTGTTGATTATAGAAAAGCTCACAGAAATCAATAAAGGAAGTTAACATATCCATACAATGAAGGGACAAAATGTACAAAGGAGCACTTGATAAACTATGACAAATAAAAATGACTATAGTGGAACTAAAAGTAGATATTAAAACAATAACCTTCACTTGTCAAATTAGTGAAATATATATATATATATATATATATGTATTTAATGTGTGTGTGTGTGTGTGTGTGTGTGTGTGTGTGATGAAATAGGCACATTTTAAATACTGCTGGTGTAGTAACAGCATGGTAGGTCTTTCATAAAAGCAATTTGGAGCTATGTATCAAGAGTTTCATAAGAGTTCATATTCAGGTTCAGTAATTTCATTTTAAGGAATCTACCTTAAGGAATTAATTAGAAATTTGGACAAATACTCAAAACAGAAATGCTCAATGCAACATGATTTATAAAAGTAGAAAATCGACAGCCTAGATGAATGGTAAAAAAAAAAAAAAAAAAAAAAAAAAATTCCATGAATTATCACAAAGTTCTGTGCTGTATCATAATAATGCAAAGAATATTTAAGGATGTAGCAAAATGTCAACCACAATTAATTATCCTGAAATCTTGGAAAACTGTCATCGCTCTTCATATGGTAGCAATGGTGAAGTGACAAGGGGCTTCCTCCACACCCAAAAGGGCACACAAGGCAGGGAGGGAGCACACAGCTGAGGACCAGACCTGACTGCCACAACTTACTAACTGTGTGGCCGGGGCAAAGTCACTAGACTGCCCAGAGCTCCCAATTCCCCCCAGTGTCTCCTACACCTACCACAGCAGGCAAATTTTGAGAAAACTTTGATATGGTGAAGAAGCTGAGGCAGCTGCTGCTGGTAGCGTAGAATGTAGGCACTGGAGAGAAAAAAACTACTAGTGGGATGGATAACAGGCTGCGAAAGCACTTCATAAACTAAATTGCAGTATGTGTCTAAGGTAATATTTTAACTGATTAAAATTTTTTATTCTATTTCACATACAGAACATTTGTATACCCAGCTGCCCTCAGTATCTTAAATATAATTCCAATTGCTTAATTATGCAGATGTCCTCCACCAACACAGTCCTGAGTCTTTCGATCATCTGCACCCACACCAGCGCCCAAAGGTGGCTCCAAAAATCACCCAGACCCCTGCAGGGTAGCACTATGGCAAATGACTAGCTCTAGAACCAGAGGACCTGGTTCAAATCCCAGTTCTTTCACATACCAATTGCAAACCCCTAGCCAAGGTGCTTAACTACTGTAAAGCCACAGTTTCCTCAACTATAAAATGGGGATAGCAGCTTCTACCTCATAGGGGTCGTGAGCCTTTGACTATTTCATTTAATCCTCTGTGCAATATCTGGCACAGAGGAAACAGTACATGGTAGGTTTTATTACTACTACTGCCTCTAACTCACAGATGGCTTTCAGATTCCAGTTACACCACGCTGTGCCTCCCAGCACTGCTCACATGTTCTAGTTTAGGATAATAGAAGCAGCATCCAGAGTGTAGGATAGTGTCACTTGGTGCAGAAAGCATGTATGGAGTCATAATACCTGGCACACAGCCTTTGAGGATATCCAGACTGCTCATGGATGCCCCCAAACTGTGACTAGGAGCATCCCAACCTACCCTGATGTAGGTTTTGGGAATAGGTACAAATTGGGAATATGGTTAGCATTTGAAACACTTCATGAAGATATTGGGAGGGGTAGTGATACGATCTGGCTCTGTGTCCCCACCCAAATCTCATCTTGAATTATAGCACAAATTGTAATCCCCATGTTTTGGGGAAGTGACCTCATGGGAGATGATTAAATCATGGGGGCAGTTTCCACATGCTGTTCTTGTGATAGTGAGTTCTCATGAGATCTGATGATTTTATAAGGGTTTTTCCCCCCCTTCACTCTTCTTCACATGGTGGCACTTCTCTCTCCTGCCACCATGTGAAGCATGACGTGTTTGTTTCCCCTTCAGCCATGATTATAAGTTTCCTGAGGCCTCTCCAGCCATGCAGAACTGTGAGTCAATTATACCTCTTTTCTTTGTATTTTACCCTTCTCAGGTATTTCTTCATGGCAGCATGAAAATGAACTAATACAGGTGGTGTATCAGGGAAAACAGAAAACACTAGGGAAGGATAGGATAGAGAGGAAGAGATATGGTGTGGTCTATTAAACCTGTGGAAATGATGGGATTCTGAGGTCATGTTGACCAAAGAGCAGGGATTTGGGGGTATGGAATAGGCCAAAAATGAGTCAAGGCAGATGGAGATTGGTTGATGTCACATACATACCCAGCTTGAGTGGTCCTGCCCTGAGCAGTAAGCAAGTGACCGGCAAGGAATTCCAGGTGCCTGGTGTATTTCTGCTAGCAGGGCAGTCCCAGACCTTTCCTTCCTGTCACTTCATTCTCTCTCAGCTTATCTGGACAGCTACTTGGTACTTCCCATTGCTGAAGGCCACGTCATAGTCATCACTGTTTCTTACTGTTGACTGGTGGAGACCTTTCCATTTTATAAATATGTTTCTTTTCCCAATTGTTCAAATGTTAAGTAGTAAGATAAGGGAAGTGAGTATGGGCTTTGTAGTCAGAAGAGGAGTGACACTTCCACTGTGCACCTTCCTAGTTCTGTGTCCTTGGCAAAGTTATTTAATTTCCCCAAGCCTTGATTTCTTTATTTTATTTTATTTTTAATTGCATTTTAGATTTTGGGGTACATGTGAAGAACATGCAAGATTGTTGCATAGGTACACAGGTGGCAGTGTGATTTGCTACCTTCTTCCCTTTCACCTATATCTGACAAGCCTCCATTTCTAAACTATTTGTATTAAAAATATAAAAAATCTGACAACACACCCCACTGTTGTAAAAATTCATTGAGAAAGAAATGTATTTGGCAATAAACCAAAATGCAGTATATGGTTAGTAAATGATACTGTCTTTCTCTTTGGACAAAAAGAATATTTAAGGGGAAATACTGAAATATTATTCTTGTGGCTTTATGAATGTCTAGTCAAATACGTTTGTAAATGTCTTGGTGATTAAAAATATTTGACAGTTACAATGAAGCCAAGTGCTATGGATGTAATGATTAAATAAGACAAAGTTCCTGTCAGTTGGAGTTTTGATTCTAGTTGGCAAAGACAGCAGATAGTTAACATATAGAGGTATATATAAATATATGTATAGGTATATATACAGATAAGATGCATAAACAAATATATGCATAGAAAAACTGTATATTCATATGTACTTAGCTGTGCCCTTTTAAATGAATGTCTTGCTTCTTGATTGATTATCTTAGCTGGTGACAAAGACATGTGAATGAAATCCCAGACTCCAAGATATCAGGTTCTAAAGAAATTAAAGTGAGGAGGTAGATTTTGAGCTCAGAAGGATCGTGTATTAATGTCTAAGAAAATGCTCACTATAAATTGTAACATGTCTGAAAGTGAAGTCAGCTGGCTTTCCTAGGCCAGCAAATTGCTGGTGACCCTAGAGAATTGTGTAAGGCCACAATTTAATTGCACAGGCTTTAAGAGATCTGCACTCCTTTATCCCATTAATTCAACCTGCAACTTTGTTCTCTGGTCCCTTCTGAATATTCAGTTCTCATTGATTTCAATGGGAGTTACAGATAGAGAAAGGGAAGAATTGGGCCCGTGATTTAAAACAAAGCGTCATTTAAAGTACAGTTTTAAAGTGTTTGCAAGCACATTGGTGAGTCAGCTCCTTCTCACAGGTTTGTCTAGAAGGCCTTCCAGTTTGAATGGACCGTCTTAAAGGGAAGACTCCTTCCCTAAAATCTTAGCATCATACTCATGCACCACATAATTGGATTGTGACTGCTGGGAGGCAATGACTCCACGTTTTAGTCTCAACTTTACTGCTGAATTGCTTCGAATTTAACCTATAGCCTAATCAAAATTACCAACCCCAAATAACATTATAAATTCCTACAATGCCTGTTGGGCTCTGACTGCCGTTTCATACATCAAGTCAAGTCAACATAGACTTGGCCCTCAGAGACCCTTTGTTTGAAATAGTCTCAGTCTATTGGTCATGAGCCAACACAGAGGCAAAGAAGCAAAATGGCTATAAAGACACCATTTAAAGCAAGTGAACTTGCACAGACAGGGAACATGGTGCTATGATTTCAGCTCTCCCTTGCCTCATGGACTATATAGGTTATAGCACTTGGCTGCACATTAAATTTCTGTAAAGCAAATCCTATTTTTTACACTGATTTTCATTGTGTAATCCCACATACATTGGAATTCATGAATGTCTTATTGGAATATTCCTTTAGGAGAGAGATCCTGACGGTGTAGACTGCCAGACATCCAACTCCCCAACTACTCTGTGTCTGTCCAGACTTCTCAGTGCTGATACCAGCTGCAACCTTGGGAGCTCAGAGTCTTCCATTTACTTGGAGCTCTTTCTCTGACCGAGAGAAACTTATTTGTATCCCACTTTGAGATACCCTGAATCTGTGCTTCCAACACCTTCCTTTTCCTTCTCTCTGGGTATTTATGTTGCTTAGGGGGACCAGGCTCAGGATTGGCCCACTGTCAGGAACTGCCTCTAGGTGTGGTGCAAAAATTAAGTTCCAATCTTTCACTTTTGCAATACGATTGAAGAGAGCTGCTATGTATAGCCATACGGGTCATACAGTCCAAATGTGGCGCCACTGCAAATGCTGAACTTTGTCAGGGCTTTGAGATGGCTTCTAATTCTGACTGTCAATTTAGTAACTGTGCTACCTTGGGCAGTCTCTGGATCCTGAGTTTATTCCTCTGTAAAACGGGGCCATGATATTCACCTCTTAGAGTGATCATGTGGACTACATTAGACAAAGTAAGTAAAATATCGACTCACTTTGTAATGGTTTTTGGATTTTTGTTTGTGTTCGTTTTCAATAAGAGACGTTATTTAAATGTATAACATACTTACCATGGTGTAAAAGCTCATATCTGATTAATATTTTGAAAGAAAAATTCTTGTTTACTTTTCTCAAATGTCATTTTGTAAGGAACAAAGATCCCATCAAATAGCTCACCAGACATTTAGGCTAACCATGTTTTATTCATAATAATGTCCAATAAAAATTTTCTGCAGGGCTTGATTCTTACGACAGTATTTCAGGTCAGCTCAGCATTTCCTCACCTGGTGTTTTTCATGTAAACAAGTAACAAAATAAGTAGGGGCAAAAAGGTCATTGCTATTATAATTATTAATAAGTATTCTTTGGTTTATTGGCCTTTCTTATGTAAAATTCTGTTTCTAATAATTGTTGAAATAGTAAATAACAGGTCCCAGAAATAAGATTTATATCATGTTTAAATTCTGTTTCAAAATGTTTATTGCTTTACTGTAAAATAAAAAAAAAAAAAAAGGTGTCCTGCTGGCTTATAGCAATCTATTTTTTAGTGTTTTTTTGGGGTTTTTTTTGAGACCGAATTTTGCTCTTGTTGCCCAGGCTGGAATGCGATGGTACAGTCTCAGCTCATGGCAACTTCCACCTCCCAGGTTCCAGCCATTCTCCTGCCTCAGCCTCCTGAGTAGATGGGATTACAGGCATGTGCTTCCATACCCAGCTAATTTGTTTTTTTGCATTTTTAGTAGAGACGGGGTTTCTCCATGTTGGTCAGGCTGGTCTCAAACTCCTGACCTCAGGTGATCTGCCCACCTTGGCCTCCCAAAGTGCTGGGATTACAGGCCTGAGCCACCGCACCTGGCCTTTTTTTTTTTTTTTTTTTTCTTTTAGAGGAAGTTTTGCTCTGATCCCGGGCTGGAGTGCAGTGGCACAATATCGGCTCACCACAACTTTCACCTCCCGGGTTCAAGAAATCCTCTTACCTCAACCTCCTGAGTAGCTGGGATTACAGGAGTGCACCACTGCACTTGGCTAATTTTTTTTTTTTTTTTTTTTTGTATTTTTAACAGAGACAGGGTTTCACCATGTTGGCAAGGCTGGTCTTGAACTCCTGATCTCAGGTAATCTGTCCACCTCGGCCTCCCAAAATGCTATGATTACAGGTGTGAGCCACCATGCCCAGCCTTTTAAGTGTCTTTTCTTTGCCTTCTAAGTACTTGTATAGATCAAGAAGTAGTGCTAGCTACATTCCTTGTGGAATATAGGGTTAAGAAATTACCAGGAAAAGTTTAAATAATTCCGAGGCAATTACTTCAGTAACTTAAAATAAATAATTAGATTTTTTAGAATCAACCAATAAGTATTTATATAGTAGAGATGTAGTGAGGTTAGGAATTTGGGAATGGCAAGAGGGGATAAAACACACAGCCAGACCCTCTTCAGTGGTAGCTGCTAAAACAGCAATGAACGACAAAACCACCAGAGGTCGAATTATGGGTTTTGGTTCTAAAGAAGTTCAGAAGGAGAGAAATTTTAGTGCAGTCTTTGGTAATCAGAAAAGCTTGCTGGTGAAGCTGGGTCTTGAGCTGGGTCTGAAGGGATGAGCAGAATTTGGATAGGAAGAGATAATAAGTATTCCTTAGTGTTTAATACCTCTGATCTGCAGTAGGAATCTGCAGTCTTTTACGTTATAAGTATGTAAAATAGTTCCAGATAACTAGCAAACCTAAGAACTTGACTGTGAATGCCTAAAATGATTCAGCAATAAAACTTCTGGGCATAAGTAAAACCCATCCCAAAGCCCTGACTCAGCAATAAAACTTCGCAGACATAACCCTATCAGAAGAAGAAATAGCACCACTGAGGTCCACCTTTCCAGTTGGTAATCAGCATTGCCCTGCATTTGTGCATGCAGATCTTCAAAAGATAAAGGGTCAACAGATTGTGATTATGCAAAAGAGGTGTTCCAATTCTATTTGTGCACACAAGTAAATAAGTTAACAAGAGAACCTGAAAGCTGGCTAAATTGAAAAGCTGGCTGAAATGCTAAACAGAACATACTCAGTAAGAAGTGGTGTGTTCACTCAGCCCGGAGGAAGTACAGCAGAATGGAGAGGGTTTTCGAATACAGTTCTATTCATTATGATCTCAGCTCGAAGTTTTCAGTGATAGATACAGAAGGCATATTGGAAACTTTCCGCATGCCTCATTATTTCCTACTAAGTCTATCATCAAAAAGTGCAAACATTTAAAAATCACAGTGAATGTTATCTGGTTTTCTTCAGATAAAATGATGATGAAGGTATTCACATTCGGTTCTATTGATGCAATACTGAGCGTGTATACATAATTAATAGATATACATATATGTACATATACATACACACATACATATATAGTCTTAGTTCATGGGACCGTTACAACAAAAATATCACAGGGTGGCTTAAACAGCAAACATTTATTTCTCACAATTCTGGAGACTGAGGCACCAAGATCAAGGTGCTAGAAGATTTGGTGTCTGGTGAGGGCCTTCTTCCTGTTTCATAGATTCTGTCTTCTCACTGCGTCCTCACGTGGTGGAAAGGAGTGAGAAAGCTCCCTGGAATCTCTTTTATAAGGGCAAGAATCCTATTCCTGAGGGCTCCACCCTCATGACCTAATCACCACCAATAGGGCCCACCTACTAATATCATCAAATTATGGGTTAAGATTTCAACATATGGATTTCAGGCGGACATACTCACCCCATAACACTACAAATTAAAATTTATAGTTGCTTTAAGAGTCTGCTCACCTGCCTGTGTCCCCCAGTATCTTCTTCTCATTGAAGTCCAGTGTCATCCTTCCTAACAACTCAAAATCTAGACTCATGGGCAGCATTCTTGTCACATTATTCCCCAGCACTCCATGCCCATGTTATATTAGATTCATCTTAATCCTATTGATTATGTAGGTCTTTCTTACTCCAAACAGGTACAGTGTGTCCTTGGCTTTGATGACTGCGATGGTGTTCAAATTTGTCCACAAATTCTCCCCTCAAAAACTGGGTCCTAATTCTCCTCCCCTTGAATGTGATCTGGACTTAGTGACTTGCTTCTAACAACTAGAATAAAAACAGGAGTTACAGTGTGCAACTTTAGATGCTGTATGACAAAAGACACTTCATCTTCTCTTCATTCTATTTCTTGTATCACTTGCTCTGGGGAAAGTCAGATGCCACCTCATGAGGAGTGACCTGTGGAGAGGCTCATGAGGTGAGGAACTAAGGCCTCTGGCCAGCAGCTAGCAAGCAACTGAGGCCTCCTGCTGATAGCCAAGTGAAGGTCCTTTAAAGTGGATCCTCAAGTTTTAGTCAAGCCTTGAATGATGGTAGTCATGGCCAATATCTTAGCTGTAACCCAATGGGAGTCCTGCAGCCAGAACCACTCAGGTAAACTGCTCCCAAATTTTTACCTACAGAAACTGTGAGGTTAACAAATATTGTATGCATCTGAGTTTAGGGATAATTTGTCATGCAGCAATAGATACTAATACGATGGCTTAACAACGTAATGTGCTATCCTGAAGTAAAAGCCATACAAAGAATTACATGAGAATTCCTCATTTTTAACAGCTCTGAAAAGGGAGAATAAGCCTTGACCCACTGCTATTTTTCACATCTGAGCCAAGGAACACATTTATAACAGTGATTCTCAATGGCAGCAATTATGCCACCAAAAAGTTTTTCAGAAATGTACAGGACATTCTAGGTTTCCATAATGATTGAGATTACTATAAAGACATTTAGTAGGCAGAGAGCAGAGATCCTACATGGCCTGAGGCACATGAACAGTGCCATTCAATAAAGAATCATCCCATCTCCCTTACCAGTTTAGAGTGCCCTGCTGGACATCCATGAAGTTGCAAAATAAAAACAATTCAAAATTTGTTTACAAAACCACATTAAGGGCAACAGAGTCATGTACAAAAGATACTAGTATTGTCTGAATTTATACCTGAATAATTCTTGGTGATTCTACAAGTAGGTACAAGTATCTTACTACTTCTGTGTAGCCACATGTAAGTGTTGTCTAGTGAAATACACATGCGTTTAAGTTACTTTCCATTAATTTCTCCTGTAGAGTACAGTTTGAGCACTATATTGCTTTGGTGGAACTTGTTTCCATAGACATGTTATGTGTTCTGTGAATTTCTTTTCAAATAATAAGGAAGCACTACAACATATGTTTTAAAGGGGGACACCGGCTCTCATAGTGTTGAGAACATTGCTCAAAATCATTGCAAATGTGTTGAGAGGCAGTGTTACAGAGTTAAATGACAGACAGACCTGGATTCAGATCCTGGTTCTACCATTTGCTATGAGATAGGAATCTTACTTCTTTCAGGGTTAAGCTTTCTCATCTATAAAATAAGATAGTAACAAGTACCTTAAAGATTTTGGGAAGGGTTAGACATAAGGCATTAAAATGTTCAGGATAGTATCTGACTTAGTATGGGTGCCCAATAAAAGATGCCTGTTATAATAAGTAATATTACATTTTTTGAATCATTCCGTAATGGGCAAATCTGTGTGTTTATTCTCCCAGGTGCTCTGGGTGGGATGGCATTCTTATGCTAAATGAAATTCAGGGTATCATTTAGCATAAGAGGTAAAGAAACAGCTTAGGCCAGGTGTGGTAGTTCACACCTGAAATCCCAGCACTTTGGGAGTCCAACTCGTTTGGATCACTTGAGGTCAGGAGTTCAAGACTGACCTGTCCAACATGGTAAAACCCCATCTCTACCAAAAATATGAAAAATTAGCTGGATATGGTAGCACACACCTGTAATCCCAGCTACTCAGGAGGCTGAGGCAGGAGAATTGCTTGAACCTGGGAGGCGGAGGTTGCACTGAGCCAAGATGGTTCCATTCTAGCCTGGGCAACAGAGCAAGACTCTGTCTCAAAAATAAAAAACAAAGAAAGAAAGAAAAAAACAGAATCTAAATCAACTGTGAGCTTGGAAGTAGCACATTAAAATTATTAGCAAGATAAGGGATCTCCTTTTTTCCCATATAGAATAGCATTTTTAGCCATATTTCTGACATGGAGAGTAACCATCACTCATGCCATACAAAAGGTTGTACAAAAGCTATAATGAAAACAATGACTTTAGAATTCACACTTTGCCCATAGTGACCATGAACCCCATTCCTCATTGTCCACCTCCCTCCTGTCCACAAGAAGACTGATGTGGCTATAAATGTCAAGAGTTCGGGAGCTTTGGTGCTGTCTTCTGATCTCTCCTCTGTGTTGACTGGTGGATAGAATCTTATTCTGATCATACCAGGCAGGCGGAGTTGTGATAAAATGTGTTCTGTCCTCACCTCTGTCATTGTTGCTGCTACTCATGGAACTCAGGCCAGGAAAGCCAGAGCTGGTACAAGCACCTCCAAAGAAATGGCAAATGACTGGTCATGGGAAAGAGGGAGTAATATGAAAACTAATTCTGAGACACTCACCCATCCCCTACCTAGGAATAATATAATTGTTTACCTGCATTACAGACATTCATCATCTAAGGGAGGCACAAGAAGCAATCTAGCCAGATCTGTCATGAGACTCATTTGCTCAAGTGTCTCAGAGGAAATTTATATAAGGAGAAGAGGAGCCCAAAAGTGCATGGAATAGTTTTAAGCTGTTCCTTGAAATGACCTTGGTGGTTAACCAAAATCTGGATTCATTTTCACTGTGCTTTTTCCAAAAATCACCTTCACAGCATTAGACGGAACTATTAATGAAAGCAGGAGCTCTTCTAGTCAGTGCACATAAAACGAAGTCATTTAAAGCCAATATTACATAGATTGTAACACTAAAATTGCAAAAAACAGTTTTTAAGGGAAGAAAAGAAGTTAAGAAGTATCAAAATATCAGTACTTATTTCTATAACTAATGTATATATAGAAGATATTTAAATGGAAATTATCTGTGAACTAAAATGAGAAGTTAGAAATAGTACAATAACATAAATGGTTATTGAAATCATCTGAATTTTCCTAGTCTTCTACAGTATCAAATAATGATATGACAGTCTAAGTTGCTCACAGAATAAGACAGCATTAGGAAGATTTTAGAATACATTTTTGGAGTTTCACAAAAGGAGGTCCCTGAAGAATAAAAGATAGTTTAGATAATGCTATTATTTAATCGAACATGTCAAATACCAGCAATCGCACCACCTGCTTTTTAAAGTATAGGAAGCTAGAAACTAAAGGGGGTGGTTTAAAAAGAGACAGAGGGAGAATAAATGACAAAAAGAAGAGAAAAAAATAATTATAGATAGTCTAAAGGATAGGGATGTAGGTTGTAGTTATGCAGTATTTTTTATCTCAGAAGTTTATATATGAACTAAAATGTATTAAAAGATAAAAAAGCAATATGTACATCTTTTTGTATGTCAATTGTGCCTCAATAAAGCAGTTTTTTAAAAAAGATAAGGAAGAAAACTCTAGAAATTAGCACCTTTTTTAAAGGATGAGAAAAGAGGCTCCAGTTACAATAACTTTTAATGTTAAGGTTCTTACATACTTTTACACCTCTTACCCCCATATTTCTGGTTTCCACTGCATTATAGTTTGATAATACAGCCCTAATTTACCCTTTAGCTGTAGCTCTTCTTCCTTGTTAGGGATTGATTCTTTTTTTTTTTTTTTTTTTGAGACTGAGTTTCGCTCTTGTTACCCAGGCTGGAGTGCAATGGCTCGATCTCGGCTCACCGCAACCTCCGCCTCCTGGGTTCAGGCAATTCTCCTGCCTCAGCCTCCTGAGTAGCTGGGATTACAGGCACGCGCCACCATGCCCAGCTAATTTTTTGTAGTTTTAGTAGAGACGGGGTTTCACCGTGTTGACCAGGATGGTCTTGATCTCTTGACCTCGTGATCCACCCGCCTCGGCCTCCCAAAGTGCTGGGATTACAGGCGTGAGCCACCGAGGGATTGATTCTTAAGGAGATTGCTTGGGAGTTGAGAACAAGTAGTAGGGACACCCAAGTGTACCCAGTATTAATCCCAGAAGAAATACTATGTTAATCAATTTCATTTTATGCAATAGCTAATTTTTTTTAAAAAATTGCGTTACCATAAAATGTTGGTGAATCCACTCATTTTTAAATGGGATTATCCCAATGTACATAAACTTTTTATAGCAACACATTTTCAAGTATTAGAAAATAAAAACAGATTATCTTAATATTGTGACTAAGACTTAACAAAAAATTATTGTATTTCAAACCTATGACTTACAATGTTTCTTAAACATTAGTTGGCTTCCCTGCCTTAGGGATTGTTGAGTCACCTCCAGTTGTAGGGTGAAGGATAGCTCAGCTATTGAGACAGCTGCCAGCCTCATTACCCAGGGCTGTAGGTCAAGGAGGTGCCGCACCAGGCCCTGAAACAACTCTGAACCCTGCCTCATGCTCACTGGTTTTCAGCACGAAGATTTGCTTGAATTGAAGAAGTTCTCTAGATATATATGTACAGTTTGACATTGTCTGAGTATGGGAAAATATTTTTATTTTGATACTTATCTTTTAGAAAAACTATCATTTGTCAACAGCGATCCATATGCTTTAGTAAAGAAAGCAGATGAAGGGTGGTTTGCATTTAGTCGCTTAGCTAAAATTTCATGTCATTTAAATTTTCTGATCATGAGTAACCCAGAAAAATTAAATATACTTTAACATAAAATAATACAATACATATATATATATATATATATATGCA
The DNA here is from genome assembly GCF_009761245.1 of Sapajus apella. NCBI lineage: Eukaryota > Metazoa > Chordata > Mammalia > Primates > Cebidae > Sapajus > Sapajus apella. Next base: position 19,207,753 of record NW_022436953.1, read on the forward strand.
TGCTACCAGGACAGTTTTCATTCTATTTATTCATTTATTATGTTTTAATTTTTGTGTTTGGAGACAGGGTTTTGCTCTGCCACCCAGGATAGAGTGCAGTGGTATGATCATAAGCTCATGCAGCCTTGCATAAGCTCACTCTGGGCTCAAGTGATCCTCTCATCTTGGCCTCCTAAGGTGCTGGGATTACAGGCATGAGCCACTGCACCCAGCCTGGGATAGTTTTCATTTTCAAAAGTCAGTTAAGATTATCTTTAGCAGAAATACTCCACCAATGCTGACTTTTCTAATCTGACATATGTAATAGTACAAGAATACATTTTAAAATTTAAAAATTAAGAAAATAAGACAAGTTCTTAATATAAAAACAATGTACAGAGGAGAGAATAACAGGTTAAGAGAATAAATAAATTTATTTCTACAAAAACAAAGACCCAATGGGATAAAAAGAATTTAGAATTTTTAGCACAAGGAAAACACCCATGCATGGTGAGGGAGCAAATGGGTTATTCTCTTCCTATTTCTAAATATCAGTGTTACTTTACCCACAGCAAAGGGGGAATATGAATAATTTCCATGAATCAACATAATGCATGAATCTCAAAGAAGTTTTTAATTTTTAAAAGATTATTCTGTAGTCCCTTATACTATTTTCTTGTCTGAAGGATTGAAGTGTTTCTAATGATAGTGAAGTGGCTCTAATGAAGTGGTCTCCTGATTTAAATTATTGTATCAATATCTTCATGTAGCCCAGTAACAAAATATATATGAATACACATATATACATAAAACATATATGTATATATGAATGTAGTGAATAAAAAATTAGAATTCTATTTCTTTTTTAAAAAAATTTACTTTAAGTTATGGGATACATGTGCAAAACATACAGGTTTATTACATAGATACACATGTGCCATGGTGGTTTGCTGCACCTGTTGACCTATCCTCTAAGTTCCCTCCCCTCGCCCCATACACTCCCAAGAAGCCCTGTTGTGTGTTGTTCCCCACCCTGTGTCCATGTGTTCTCATTGTTCAACTCCCACTTATGAATGAGAACATGTGGTGTTTGGTTTTCTGTTCCTGTATTAGATTGCTGAGGATGATGGCTTCCAGCTCTATCCATGTCTCTGCAGGACATGATCTCTTCCCTTTTTATGGCTTTGTAGTATTCCATGGTGTATATGTACCACATTTTCTTTATCCAGTCTATCATTGATAGGCATTTGGGCTGGTTCCATGACTTTGCTATTGTAAAGAGTGCCAAAATAAACATACATGTGCATGTGTCTTTATAGTAGAATAAAGTATACTCCTTTGGGTTTATACCCAGTAATGGGATTGCTGGGTCAAATGGTATTTCAGGTTCTAGAACCTTGAGAAATAACCACACTGTCTTCCACAATGGTTGAACTAATTTACATTCCCACCAACAGTGTAAAAGTGTTTCTATTTCTCCAGAGCCTCGCCAGTGTCTATTGTTTCTTGACTTTTTAATAACCACCATTCTGACTGGCGCAAGATCATTGTGGTTTTGATTTGCATTTCTCTAATGACCAGTAACGTTGATATATTTGTTGGCTGTGCAAATGTCTTCTTTTGAGAAGTGTCTATATATATCTTTTGCCCACTTTTTGATGGGGTTGTTTTTTTCATGTAAATTTGCTTAAGTTTTTTTGTAAATTCTGGATATTAGACCTTTGTCAGATGGATAGATTGCAAAACTTTTCCCCCATTCTGTAGGTTGACTGTTCACCCTGCTGATAGTTTCTTTTGCTGTACAGAAGGTAATTAGTTTAATCAGATCTCATTTGTCAATTTTAGCCTTTGTTACATTTGCTTTTGATGTTTCTATCAATGTCTTTACCCATGCCTATGTCCTGAATGTTATTGCCTAGGTTTTCTAGGGTTTTTATGTTTCGGCATTTTACATTTAAGTTTCTAATCCATCTTGAGTTAATTTTTGTATAAAGTATAAGGAAGAGGTCCATTTCCAGTTTTCAGCATATGGCTAACCAGTTTTCCCAACGTCATTTACTGAATATGAGATTCTTTCCTCAATGCTTGTTTTTGTCAGGTTTGTTGAAGATCAGATGGGTGGCGTTATTACTGAGATCGCTGTTCTGTTCTATTGGACTGTATTTCTGTTTTGGTACCAGTATCATGCTGTTTTGGCAACTGTAAACTTGTAGAATAATTTGAACTCAGGTAGCATGATGCCTCCAGCTTTGTTCTTTTTGCTTAGGATTGTCTTGGTTCTACAGGGTCTTCTTTGATTCCATATGAAATTTAAAGTAGTTTTTTTCTAATTCTGTGAAAATGTCAATGGTAGTTTGATGGGAATAGCATTGAATCTATAAATTACTTTGGGCACTATGGCCACTTTCATGAAATTGATTCTTCCTATGAGCATGTAATGTTTTTCCATTTGTTTGTGTCCTCTCTTATTTATGAGCAGTGGTTTGTAGTTCTCCTTGAAGAGATCCTTCACATCCCTTGTTAGCTGTATTCCTAGGTAATTTATTGTCTGTAGCATTTGTGAATGGGAGTACATTCATGATTTGGCCCCCTGTTTGTCTGTTATTGGTGTAAAGGAATGCTTGTGATTTTTGCACATTGGTTTTGTATCCTGAGATTTTGCTGAACTTGCTTATCAGTTTAAGGTGTTTGGGGGCTGAGATGATGGGATTTTCCAAACATAAAATCAGGTCATCTGCAAACAGAGACAATTTGACTTCCTCTCTTTCTATTTTAACACCCTTTATTTCTTTCTCTTGCCTGATTTCCCTAACCAGAACTTTCAATACTATGCTGAATAGGCATGATGAGAGAGGGCAAAATATAAAGATCAATGACACTATGAAGAAACTGCATTAACTAGTGTGCAAAATAATCAGATAGCATCATGATGACAGGATCAAATTCACACATAACAATACTAACCTTAAATGTAAATGGGCTAAATCCCCCAATTAAAAGACACAGACTAGTAAATTGGATAAAGAGTCAAGACCCATTGGTGCGCTGTTTCAGGAGACCCATCTGACCTGCAAAGACACACATAGGCTCAAAATAAAGGGATGGAGGAAAATTTACCAAGCAAATAGAAAGGGAAAAAAAAGTAGGGGGTTGCAATCCCAGTCTCTGACAAAACAGACTTTAGACCAACGAAGATCAAAAAAGTCAAAGAAGGACATTTCATGATGGTAAGGGGAACAATTCAACCAGAAGTGCTAACTATTCTAAGTATATATGTACTCAATACAGGAGTAACCAGATTCATAAGACAAGTTCTCAGAAACCTATAAAGAGACTTAGACTCCCGCACAATAATAGTGGGAGACTTTAACACCCCACTTTCAATATTAGACAGATTAATGAGACAAAATTAGCAAGGATATTCAGGACTTGAATTCAGCTCTGGATCAAGTGGACCTAATAGACATCTACAGAACTCTCCACTCCAAATCGACAGAATATAAATTCTACTCAGGGCCACATGGCACTTATTCTAAAATAAACCACATAATTGGAAATAAAACATTCCTCAGCAAATGCAAAAGAACTAAAATAGTAACAAACAAGTTTCTCAGACCATAGTGCAATCAAATCAGAATTCAGAATTAAGAAACCTACTGAAAACTGCACAACTACATGGAAACTGAACAACCTGCTCCTGAATGACTGCTGAGTAAATAATGAAATTAAGGCAGAAATCAAGAAGTTCTTTGAAACCAATGAGAACAAAGATACATCATACCAGAATCTCTGAGACACAACTAAAGCAGTGTTAACAGGGAAATTTATATCACTAAATGCCCACATCAGAAAGCTAGAAATATATCAAATCAACACCCTAACATCACAATTAAAAGAGCTAAAGAGGGAAGAGCAAACTAATCCAAAAGCTAGCAGAGGACCAAAAATAACTAAGATTAGAACAGAACTGAGGGAGATAAAGAAATGGATAAATTCCTGGACACATACACCTTCTCAAGACTAAACCAGGAAGAATTTGAATCCCTGAATAGACCAATAACAAGTTCTGAAATTGAGGCAGTAATTAATAACCTACCAAAAAAACAACAAAAAAAGCCCAGGACCAGACAGATTCACAGCCTAATTCTGCCAGAGGTAAAAAGAGGACCTGGTACCATTCCTTCTAAAACTATTCCAAACAATTGAAAAGGAGGGATTCTTCCCTGACTCATTTTATGAAGCCAGCATCATCCTGATACCAAAACTGGGCAGAGACATAACAAAAAAATAACTTCAGGCCAATATTGCTGATGAACATTGATGCGAAACCTCAATAAAATACTGGCAAACTGAATCCAGCAGCACATCAAAAGCATATCCACCACAATCAAGTCAGCTTCATCCCTGGGATGCAAGGCTGGTCCAACACACAAAAATCAATAAATGTAATCCGTCACATAAACAGAACTCAAGACAAAAACCACATGATTATCTCAATAGATGCAGAGAAAGCCTTTGATAAAATTCAACATCCCTTCATGTTAAAAGCTCTCAATAAACTAGGTATTGATGGAACATATCTCAAAATCCTAAGAGGTATTTATGACAAATCCACAGCCAATATCATATTGAATGGGCAAAACCTGGAAGCATTCCCTTTGAAAACTGGTAGAATTCTATTTCATTCAAAAATGATTCATAATGTTTGAACATTTGCTAAGAATACTGTGGTTACTGTTGCTTTCAGTAACTTCCTTTGAATTTTCTTAATAATATCAAAAAATTAAATTTTATAAAAACAATGGAAGATAACATGGGAGAATCTTGCTGTGATCTAAGAGTAGGGAAGTCCTTTTCAAACACCATAGAAACATTAAGATGATCTTTAGCTTGAATTATATGTATAAGCAAAAGTTTGAAGCTTAAAAAATCAGCATGAAATGAAAACTAGCAAATAAGAGAAATATTTGCAATACAATACACTGCTGTTGAATGTTTCTTTATCCAAACCTTTTCACAGAGATACAAACTTGTAAATGTGTTTGACAATATTTTATTGACTTGTCAAGAGAATCAGTGCACAGCGTAGGTGTTGGGAACAATTTTAGTGCTGTTTTCATGCTATTTGTTAAAAAAAAATCTAAATTTTGCTGTAAGTTTATTATGTTACAATTTAGCATCATCTCTGAGTTCAAACTGTACTCTCAAAACTTTAGGGACAAGAAGTAGTATGGTTCAAGAAGAACCAAATAATTTGAAAGCCAAACTAGTCAGTACTTGAATAATTCTAACTTTTGTGGTGGTTTCCAATAGAGAAAATGAAAATAATCCCTCTTCAAAATTTGGCTCTATGGACTGTTTGGGAAACTGAATTGTTCTTTTCCAATTTGTCAAACCAGGGAATTTCTAAGGTTTCTTCCAGCTCTCCAATTCTCTAGTTCTATGAATATCGCCATTATTATCATTGCATCTCATTTTGCTTAAAGAATGCTAAATCAGTAGTCTCGTATCTTACATCTATCTTTGTGAAAAGGAGTAAAGAAAACTGAATTTGGTTTCTTAATGATTAATGCATTTGTCAAATTCGTTCCAAGTAGCAAATTAATTTATTGTGTTTTTTCATGAATGCAAATTAAAGCTGTGCAAACTATTGTGGTAAAGCTTACCAGTCCTTTTTCATAAATTAAAGCTAACTGATTTAGTGTTAATGAAAGGAACTACATTCAAACACAAATTTTAATAACTTGGGTGGAAAGAAAATCTGAGACTTCATAAGCTTTCCTTACATAAAATTCATGTAACTTGAACAGAAAGTCATTAAAGTATAATTGTCTATAGTGAAGCTTGTGTTAATTACCTTGCATGAAAGTCTGAAAAGTTCCTGAGTCTGTTTCTATGCATTCCCTGGGAACAAAAATTGTCTATTGATTAGTTAATTATCTCAAACCAAGGGTCCCAGGTTCAGTTTTTGATGATCACCATCTTATATTTTTCCTGTTTGAATATTGTGATCAAAACCAGAAGTAAAACAGATTTTTTTTTTAAAATAGAGAAGTATTTTGCTTCTGTTCACATTGATAATACAAAGAGTACCAGTATACAGGTAGTATTTTCAACTTCTTGGTTCATAGAACTTAATTGGTGTTTCGTGTATGTGTTTGTGTTTCTGGATGTGGAAAGCACCTTTATTAGTGGGAATTAAGATTTTAAGAATGATTTTAGAAACATGTCCTTTAAACTTGATTCTCTCATACTTTTAGGATTATTTAAATTCACCTCAATGTGATTGTCCAAAACAAAGTTATTTTCAAACTCAATGAATCCTTATGTTCTTCTTTGGTGTAACTATCCACAACACCCATTTTGAATACTTATCCTTAAAAACATGAGAAAATAAAAATCTGTGTTTTCTTTTGATTTTTCCACCATCATTGCATTTTCACTCATTTCAACAAGGGGAAATTTCAACTTTTTATATTGACTAAATAAACTAAACATAAACTGTAGTTGCTGATTTACATTTTTAAAAAGGAAAAATTTATAGATGCCAGCTTTTATTACACTTATTTCTTACTGGTATTTAGGAATTTGTGTAATAATAAACATTTCTAATTTTTAACAAGAAAATTTGCAAGGTTCACCAAATTCAGAAGGTAACGCCTGATTGGAGTTACTGTTCACTTAATTCCGGGGCTAATCATTTCAGCTGAAAAACACAAAACTAAAGCATAAATCTTTTGACTCATTCTATCTTTTATTTATGTCATATCGAAAGTCATAAAAATGGAAAAAACAATACAATTTAAACTGAAATATGTCCAAAATGTTTTTGGCTCATCTACTTACAAACCAGAGATGTGCCAGATATGAAAGAACGCAAGGCTTGGGTAAGTCAGAGGGTCAGAGGGTCCAATGAGTTTATCTAGCCTCCAGTTGTGGTCACTTTTGGATTTTACTTTAAGAAAATATGACCTCACAGAGAACCATTATAATTTTTGTGATGAGCATGTGTAATATTTTTACACCCACTTTTTAGTTTTTATCTTGGCTGCCTTTGCATCTTCTTTCAAAATGTCAGCAGTGATTAGGCTACATTATGGGATAATTAATATGAACTTTTATCTCAAAGCTAATTTTAAGTAATGCTAGAACAAAACATATGTCAATATGTTAAAGATGGGAAGTTGAACAGATTGCTTTCCTATATAAATTTTTTTTTTCTTTTTTAAGTTCACTTTACTTTTCAAATACTAATCCAATATAAATATTTGAGGGAGGTTAACCAACCTGTGAAAGAATCACCATTTGAAATTTAATGGTGCAGTTTCTAAAATCTTTCCAAAGAATGTGGTATAGATTCTTACATATTAAAATATTGACATTTTAGGAAGTTTAGGAAATATTTCCTCTGAACTTGAACTCTGAGGCTGTAGCTGTGGTTGGTGAGCTATGCCAAATTCACACTTTAATGCTGGTGCTCTCTATTTTAACATGATTTTCATGTGACACTGTATGCCTTGTTTACTTCTGCTAAGGAGGCCTTTCCCCAAGTTAGTTAAAATTACTAAACAATGTATTTTAAACCACAGTCATTCTAGAGATTTATTAGAAGTTGCGGCCAGGCATGGTGGCTCATACCTGTCATCCCAGCACCTTTGGAGGCTGAGGCAGGCGGATCATGAGATCAGGAGTTCAAGACCAGACTGGCCAACATGGTGAAACCCTGTCTCTATTAGAAAATACAAAAATTAACTGGGCATGGTGTCTCGTGCCTGTAATCTCAGCTTCTTGGGAGGCTGAGGTAGGAGAATTGCTTGAACCGACCCAGGAGGCAGAGTTTGCAGTGAGCAAGATCACCAGGCCATCGCACTCCAGCCTGGACCAGAGAGCAAGACTCCATCTCAAAAGAAAAAAAAGGAAGTTGCCTCTGCCATGTTTCATTGCACATCTGAAGAGGGAACATGCTCAGAGTTGAAGTGTAACACCTCTTCAGGTTGGTCCATAAGCTTAAGAACATGGTCTAGTCATACATCCCATAAAGGCCATCATAACTGATACTGATCTGAAGAATTCCATCCAGCTGCCAGGCAACTCAGCCACCTACAATTGAACCATTGGTTTTATTTTAATGAAAATCAAATCTGGGGTATAATTGGCTTAGCTAAAACATTCACCTGGGTCAGTTTTGGTCACATAAGTGGTTCTGCACAAAGACATAGCTACATTTTATCTTAGGCAGCTCACTCCACATTTTTTAAAGATAACATATTTTAAAATCTCGTACAAAGAGTGCATCAGATATACAGCTGAGAGTCATAATGATAGATGGGAAATGTCTGGGCGTGAGCATTAGGAGTTAATGCTTTTTGTACACTGACTTTCCATCTTTGCAGATTGTCCTAACTCTCTAGAAATAACGGGTAGCTCTTTGGCACTGTGGCTCACTGGCTTGGGGTCAATATTTTTACTTCTCCATCTTCTTCTCTCAGTTCGTACTTGAATAAAGAAAGAAAAACAACTGCTCTGCTATTTCCAACTCCTGAAAATGAAATAGGGACAAAATATAATTAATTAAAATATGCAGTTTTTCATAGAGAACTTGCTTTTGTTCTGGTAATTATGATCCCAATTCATCAAGTGCTTTAAAAACGTTAAAGCTATCTCTCCCCAGCTTGTAGGTGATGGGGAGGAAGGCAGCAAATCACACTGCCACGTGTGTTCCTATGCAACAATTTTGCATGTTCTTCACATGTACCCCAAAATGTAAAATGCAATAAAATAAATAAATGGGAAAAAAAAAAAAAACGTTAAAGCTTTAAATGCTTTAAAAACACAGTCTTACAGTCTTTTACTAAAAGAGAAGGGAGGGGTGAACATCAGGTTGATTATAAGCTATATATTTGTCTTTTCAAGATCTGCTTTCAGGAAAATGATAAATATCTTTGCAAACCAAAATTGTAATCTGCATTTCCCCAATTTTAGTAAGTGAAAGTTGGGATTAAGAGAATATGAAACTAAATCTGAGTAAATTATACTTTTTGAAACGTGAAAGCAGCATACTTCTGCTGCACTTCACTTTCTTAGATTTAATGCCTCTAAAGTATAATGATATTATGTTTCTTTTCTTTATATAAAAATAAAATGATTATTCTAATTACGGGAACTCATGCACCATTGGGCTGAAAGTCAGAGACAGCTGGATGGTGAACTGGCCCCTTGCCCAGACCTCAGAGGAAGATTAATTTGAAAACTCTTTACAGAACACAGCCCAGAGCCTACTGCTCTGAAGATCTTGCTTTAATCAGCCATTGATCATAAGAGATTCCCTTTATTGACCTGAAAGCAAGCTTTTTCATCCTCATGCCAGCTAAGGCACTTACTTAAGTAGATAGCCAGCATCCAAAGTGAATATGCTTAAAAAAGAGAACAAAGTTTCCCATCTCTCCCCACAAATGACATTCTGGTTCCCTCTCCAATGGGCATTCTGTAATGACATGTGCTTCTCCATCCATCTCTTAACACATCACGTTGCCATCCTGTGAGAATCCTGTGTTTAACAAGGAGCCCCTTCTGCAGATATACATGGCAAACGGCCTAGGAAACATGTCGGCAGGGATTGTGGATCCAATTTATGAGAATTTTCTTTGTGTCTGGAAATACCATGGGGTGGATGCAGAGCAGTGTTTGCCCCCCTGGATATAACATCAGAAAGTTCCAGATCACTCTGAAGTCTGTTCCCTCTATGATTTACCTGCCTGTGGAGTTTGAAAGGTCCCCACTAGTGCTGACTCTTTCTGACACTTCTCAATCTATAGTAGTTCAGAAGCCACTTTGACTGCTCCCAAAGGCAAAATGGGGCACCATGATACTTTTTTCATGACTCAAAAGGGTCAATATTTATGGGATATACTCAGTCAGATTCTCAAAATTGCTTCAGAGAATCCTCTGTTAGATTAAAGGAGGTCATTTAATCAAACAACTTTCCAAAAGTCCCTGTTTTGAGTTACTGGAGAGAATGTGTACTATAAGGGTCCTGGATCACTTAGCAAACATCAGAGGAAAGGTTTCAAGTCTGTTTTGAGAATGTACTGTCCAAATCTACTGCCTTTTCCTTCAGCAAAGGAAATTTATCAAGGATCAATTTGGCCACAGACATACCTTTGTTAAAATGCCTTTGGCCATTACGTTATCTGTAATAACTTTTAGTAAGATCTAAGCAATGTACAATAATATTAATAGAAAAAAATCATAATTCTGTATAGCATTTTCCCTTCTGTTTTATCTAAATGGTTTGAAGTGAGTATTTACATAATGTTTCTAGTTTTTTCTCCCATTTTGCCATGATCTACTTTTATATAAAAGTCATAAATTTGTTCTACCAATAGAGTTTGTTAAAGCAATATTTAGACTTTGCAGAGGTCATTGTATAGTTTCTATTTATTTTAATGTCAAACTTTTAAAAATATTGACTGCTAGGAACTTAAGAAAGCAGAAATATAACCTTGAAAAATACTAATTTTTTTTTCTAGCTGATACCTTGTCTTTTAGCATTCATTGTGGTTTATCTGTGCTATGTGATATTATAAGCCTTGTATCTGTCTCCTGTACTTTCCTATACCCTCACATAAATACTATGGAAAATTATTGTGTGTATCACCACCCAACACATTAACCTTGACTTAAAATTGTAATATAATTTCTTATAAATAGGTAGATGAGCTTAAAAAACAAACAAAAACATATTCCTGTTGGCTCTAACTTTGCACAGATCCCTTGAGAGAGATCAGGACTCATATGAAAGTTGAACTGATTTTTCCCTTAGGCAAGCAATTCCTTCAGAAACTGAGTTACGCTTATGGTGGGACTTCCAATTAGAAAAGTAAATTTTAAAACAAATAAACAAGCAGGCTGTTCAGAGATTGTTAGACACAAGATCAAGTCCCAGCCAGGTGTTTGACATTGCCCAGTCTCTTTTCTCTTGTAATGTGAGACTTAGTTTCTTCGCCAGTGTTTTTGACATCATAGAAACCACCCCTAACCATAAATACAAACCACAGCTAATATTACCAGTGCAGTGCTCACTTTTGTAGAAGTCTGTCCAGTCCTCCTGAAGTCATTCACTAATGAGGTCAAATGTGTATTTCTACCAAGGGAGTCCTGAGCCCCTCCAGTCCCCTGACTTCACAGTGATGCTGTGGCAGCCCACTCTGCTGCCACCCGCAAGCACACATGGAGGGGAAGCCAGCAGGGATGTCCAGGTCCTTGCCCATGGCCTCATGAAGAGAGGCAGCTGCAGTCATGAATTTGCAGAACCAGAAGTGACCTTAGCAGCCACCTAGTCCAACTGCTTTCCAAGAGAAATTTCTCAAGAGACATGCTGAAATTCAAGTCAAGGACAGCTTGGAAGCCACAAGCTCAGTTGGCTTACAGTTGTCATGGAATTTTGGGACTATTTGCTGCAAACAGAAACAGGATCCACAGGTTACAACTAGCTACTGACCAGTGTTATGGAGCCTGTGGCCAATCTCAGTCCTAGTTTGTCCTTCCTCTCTTTGTTTTCCTGTGTTCCCCACCATCAGCCCTCTTCTGGGCCTTCTCCCTTTCTTACTCTGTTCTTTCTACCAAGGAGGCTTCATCCACTCTAATGGAAGAGTGCTAGTTTTCCACCCAAGATTTGCACACATACCCCACCCCAACTGAGTGGTGAAGAGGTGTTGCCAGGCAGCAGTACTTGCTAATGGCAGAGGAACAAAGTGTTTTAGAGTGGGGTTACATTTTCCACCTGCTCATCTTCTGCCTGCCGTCTAGATGCCAATGCTCAAGGCAATGGTGGATGCCCTGGGTTGAAGATGACGGAAGTGTCATCAGTCTGAAGCCCTAAATAATGCCATAGGCCAGAGCTAAGTTGCTTTCCTCTCCAACCCCTACCAGACAGCCTGACAGCAATCAGGAACACTTTGCATCGTGAGAAACAAACTTTGGTTTTGTTAAACCGTTCAGATTTCAGGCTTTAACTACTATAACAACTAGCATTCCCCACCTGTCTAATTACAAAATCTTCAGATTCCATCCATGCTAATTACTCCCAATTCTACATCTCTGGCATACACTTTATTCCTAAGCTTCACACCTGCATATCCAAGTGGACAGGTCCACTATAATGACCTGCAGGTCACCAAATTTAGTATGCCTGGAGCCAAACAAATGATCCACTGCTTTCCCATACACCCCAGCCATTCCTGTTCCATTGTATGCTTGTGAATACCAATTGCATGCACGCAGGTACTCAAGACTGCCCTGTTTTCATATCCCATAGTACTGTCTCCTAAATGTCTATCCTGTCCATCCCCTTTCTCTCTCCTTACTGCCATATTCTTATCTGGTTTCAATAATAGTAGCCTCACCCCCTACTCTAGTCTGTCATCCATGATACACTAGAGGTGTCTCTTTGAAATACAAATCTGATCATGCCTCTCTACTCCTTAAAATCCTTCCATGGCTCTTTCTGCCTTGAAGATTAAAAATCAAAGTCCTAATTTAACACCTAAGGCCACCTTATGGACCCTTTGCTGCCGATCTCCCTGTCTTCTCTCTTACCATTCTCCCATTGTTCCATTTAAAACATATGCCCTGAAGTTTCTCAAATATTTCTTCTCTCCATGCTGCTGATTTTGTAGTTTTCAGTATCCAGAACACACCACGCCCCTCCTGCCAGTGTACTGCTTCCTCTTGATCATTCAAATCTCAGCTCAGAGATCATCTCTCTTGGGAATCTTCAACCTCTGCATTCCCCTTAGAGATCACATCTCTATCTTTCTTTTCCTTATGGCTCCTGCCTACTTCATAGAGTTGGTCTCTGCACAATTATTAGCAAATCTAGGAGCTCTTGCATCTTTGCCCTAGTTTGATACTCTTTGAGAACAGCCAGCTACAACAACACTGCCTGCAATATGCCCTCAATACATGTTTCTCAATTTAACCTGTATTGTCATCCATTCCTAGCTGCATATCCTGATAAAACGGTGCATATATAGTCCTGAGGGTAACGCCTGGCTTATTGCAAGCATTCAATTGACATTAACAGAATCAATCATTGTTTTTTGTATTATTACCATTGTTGTTTTTATTACTATCAACATTAATTAATGTTTTTGACCATAGCTGATTTCACATCTCTACTAAATTTTGTTTTTCTTTTTCTTTTGGTTCGCAATCATGTGGTAGACATTTGCACCAAAGTAGCGGCTGGCTTCCTTCTTGTAGCTGCAAATGGGTAGAGTGCAAGTCAAGGGAAATGGAGTGCAGGGTGCATGGGTTCAGGTGCCACCACCCTTACCAGCTGTGTGGGCATGAACTAGTCATTTAACCACTCTGTGCCTCATTTTGGCCATCTGTGACATCAGGACAAAAATAGCTTCCTGACCCACTTTAATGGAATTGTTTTGAGAAACAACCTAGATAATGAATGTAAAAGTATTTTGTAACACTGAAAAAGGATAAAAGTTAATTATTAGTAGTATTTCCAATAACATGAGCAATATTAATATAAACAGTGCTTTCTCTGTTGAATATTGTCATTCCTTTATTTTGCCATTATCACTTTCAGTTATTTTTGCATTTTCTAATGAGTGGACAACACATGTAAGTCATGTATTTCTTTATGAGCAAATCCTCAATTTCATTGTCCCAGGCATCACGTAAATTCTGCCTTGAGGACTGTACACAGAATCACCTCATTGATGATGTTGCTCTAAATTGACATTGTCTGTGAGCCTTTGAGTCTACCTTTCTAATAATTTTTCTCTTACATGGCATCTCAACCCATGGTAGAAATACTGATTTTTGCATGAATGAATGCTTTTAAAGATGGAGGCAAAATCCTTGAGTGCTCAGTGTTTTGTCTACTATTTCCTGTTTGACTTCAAGCTTCTCACCTGATATTAAGGAGGACGACTATGATGATGATGATGACTGACATTTTTAAACTCATATATCAGGCATTTTTAAAAGCCCTTTGCATTTAATCCTCATGATGACTTGGTCAAAAGAATATGCTAGATCCACTATAATGTAAAGTCCGCCAGGTACAGAATCTTTCATATATCGTCTGTTTTGTTCACTGCTAAATCCTTGGGAACTAAAGCAGTGCCTGGCATTTAGTAGGCACTCAAGAAACAATTGTTGAATGAAGTTATTTGCTCTTCAAATGATTTTTTAATCCTCAAGGCTTTGGAGTTTTCTAGGCATTTATAGTTTGACTGTGATTTCTTATTGGCAGTACCAGGATTATTCTATTATTGAAATTATTAACTAAATTTATATAATATAGTTTATAAAATACTTTAACATACATAACCTCATTTAAGGCACCCAGTGACATTTTTCCACTAGAAACATTAAAATACAACGTCTCTACGAAATGAGAAATAAAATATAGCCATTATTACAATATCACCATAGTTCCATTTCTTCGATGAGCTGTAAGCACTTAAATTAAGAACAACTAGGGCTTATAGTAAGGATTGTCATATATCTGAACTGTTGGGGATTTTTTAATTGAAATAAGAAAATACTAGGAAATATTTCTTCAGTTGGCTTAGAAAGAAGGAATTTCCATTTGAGTTCCAAATTTACTTAACAATCTGGAAAGATAGCTGCAAGTCTTATTCTGGTAAGTGTTTGTGTCTCCAAAATCAATGGCAAAATATTTTAAGTAAACCAAGTAAAGTTTTCTAGTATGTAATTAAAAATAGAACTGATGAGATCACTGGCTAAGAACCATGAGGACTGGCATTAAAAACAATTATTTGAGACAGTCATGGTCATAATTTACTCAGCACATTCTAACCAGTGAGAGAACAATTTGTATCAAAGTGAAGGAATGCTTAGCAATGTTATAGAAAGTGTTGGATAAGGTGTCTGTGGTGCGAGAGTAGGATTATATTTTCTATAATTTGAACAGTGTGTCTTTAAATGAAATTGTAAAATATTATGATGTGTTAACAGCCAAGCAAAATTTTATATCCAGGATACCATTATCACATGTATTTAAACATTGGCATCTGTGTTGTCACTGGTTTTATTAGGAGAAGGGAAATATCTCTTCAAACTATCAGACAAGTATGACTGGTACATTTGTCATTCCAGTGTCTTCGGCACTTGAAGTTTTTCCATTTTTGTTCAACAGTGTAACCTTTGGAGTTTTGCCTAATAATGACTTCACTTGTGCTGGCCTTCCAACAGATAAATTAAAATGGAAATGCATATTTTCTAATTATGCATCCAGCCTTAGTTGCATATTGGCTAGGGTGGCCACAATGAATGTTAAATTAAGTCTGCACCATAGTTAGAGTCTATGCAACATCAAAGTTTCCCAAAGTCACTTTCTTAATCATGTGGAGGATAGCCAAGACTCTGATCAGTAGTATGTAGCTATATACAATCAGAGGAAAAACATTTAAACATCCCAGCATGGTATTTCCATTTAAATCTGATTACAGTGAAATAAAACTGTAGCCATTAAAGGTTTAGAAGAACTACAAATACAAGCAGTAAAAGAAGACAGATAGTAAATGAGGTAGTAAAACATTTCGGCAGGGCAAACAGCTTATAGCACTCATTCAGTCTTCCTGAAGCAGACTGTGCAATTCACTACAGACCCGGCACCGTTCCCTGAACTCCACTTAAACCTACAATTAACCTTTCATGCCTAATGAAGCTGTTTTCCTGGAAAATTAAAATATATAGTGGTGCCTGCTTTTACACAGGCGTCAGAGGAGAGCATTTCAAAATGAATGACTTTTCCGAGGCTTTTTTGCAAATGTAAAATGGAAGTGCTATGTTTGTATATAAAGCGGGAATGTTCTTTCCAAAGCAATTTCATTTGATGTGCAGTATTTTATTACTGTACTTATTAATTGTTCTGCATAATTGTAAAAAACACACATCAGTAATTTTATGATTAGATTGTTACTGCTGAAGTCTACTATTACCATTTCACTTCCATTAGGGAAATCTAGAGTTTTGCTAACAATAACTAAATTCCTGATGTTTCTCCTTGGTGGTTTTCAATGCAAATTTAGTAGTTTAAAAAGACATGTTTACCATTTAATTATTTAGCTGTTATTTACATTGCTGTCTCTTCAGGTCATGTTTTCACATGTTTAAAAAGAAATACAATTCTTAAATTCCAGGAGGCATGTACTATTTTTTTCTAAGGTTGCAGGTGAAGGTCTGATTTTGGTGTATGTTCTACTTATTTACAAAATAGCTGTGTACTCCCACATTCATTCCAGCATTATTCACAAGAGTCAAGATATAGAAGTGCTGTGTGTCCATCAATGGATAAAGGGAAAAATAAATAAAGAGAATGTGGTCTGCTTAAACAATGGAATACTATACAGCCTTAAAAGAATGAAATTAGTCATTTGCAGCACAGTGAATGGAACTGGAGCATATTATGTTAAGTGAAATAAGCCAGGCACAGAAAGACAAATGCTGTATGACTTGACTTATATGTAGACTCTAAAATAGGTGATCTCAGAAATCGAAAGTAGGAAGCTGATTACCAGAGGCTGGGGGAAGAGGAGGGATGGGGAAAGGGAAGGTGTTGATCTAAGGGTACAAAGTTTCAGTTAGATTGGAGGAATAAGTTTTTTGTTGTTGTTTTTTTTGTGTGTGTGTGATGGAGTCTCACTCTGTTGCCAGGCTGGAGTGCAATGGCATGATCCTGGCTCACTGCAACCTACACCTCCCAGGTTCAAGCTATTCTCCTGCCTCAGCTTCCTGAGTAGCTGGGACTATAGGCACATGCCACCACGCCCAGCTAATTTTTGTATTTTTTGGTAGAGATTGGGTTTCACCATGTTGACCAGGATGGTCTTGATCTCTTGACCTCGTGATCCACCCGCCTCAGCCTCCGATAGTGCTGGGATTACAGGTGTGAGCCACTGCACCTGGCCAGGAATAAGTTTTAATAATCTATTGCATTACATGGTGATCACAGCTAATAATAATGTATTATATATTTCAAAATTACTAAAAGAATAAATTTTTAACATTCTCACCACAAAAAAAGTTGATAGCTTAGAGAGGTGATGGATATGTTAATTAGCTTGATTGAATCTTTCCACAATGTATACATAGGTCAAAACACCACATTTTATCACATAAATATCCACAATTATTTGGCAGCTAAAAATAAGCTTTAAAAATAGCTGTGGTAACTCTTGGCATCCAACCCAATGACCACTGAGTCATGTGCATTTTCTGAGGGAAACTCCTATGGTCCCCTAGGATCCTGCTTGTTTTGATCCTGCACTGCCCTGGGTGAACCAGAGCAGCCACTGGGGCTGCTCTCTGTTAGGAAGCACCAGTTTGAAACACCAAGAGACTATGGAAAATGGAACAGGAAACAGAGGATGGTACCTTCCTTCCTATGTGGTTTATACTTCCTATTTAAATCATCTAAATGTCAGAATGTCTGATGTTTAAAAACTAAAAGTACAAAAAGGGTAAAGCTTAGAATAACTATTTAAATCCCAGCATTTTTATTGAATCTACAGATATATTTTTATGTAAATCCTGCTAGTCTGCAGCCTCTGTGCATCATCTTTACATGGTAAATGAAATTCCTTTAGACCGTCAGTCTAAAATAATGAATTGTTCCCCCAGTTAATTGTATTGCTTTGATAACAAGGAACTATGCTAGGCATAGAGAACACAGTAAGTGAATTTCATCAGATGATTTGTGTGACATTTTGAAAATGATCTTCTGGAGTGACCTGATTTTAATGGAACTCCAGCGCCATGCAGCATGGGCCTCGGCCCAGCATCCGACTAGAAGGAAGCACTTCCTCCTATGGCACAAGAAATGCAGGATCATCCCCAGAAGACTTCTCACTGGGAAACAGTCTCAGGAAAGTCAGGAGGAAGTGTGTGCTGAAAATGGCAACACAAAGAACCTATTTCTAGGTTGCTTTTCTTTTATTGATACATATCTATTTTAAAACCCAGAGACGATCTCAAGACACCCTTATGTCTTCATTGCCAGTGTGAAAATAAACCAAGACCAAACAAATGAAAATAAGCAAAAGCTATTTATTCTGAGCTTACTATAGCAAGGGAGTCAGCCACTTTCATTTATATTTTGGTGGTGACTCAAAGACAGGCAGAAGAGTAGGAAAGCTTTATAGTAAAAAAAAGGGAAGCTTCAGGTATGCCCTGATTAGAGGCTGTTGGCTTGTGGGTGCTGTAGACAGGCTAACTAGAAGTTGGGCATCCTATGTGGTTAGAGGTACATATTTGGTTTCCTCTGGCTGGAAGTGAGGATACAAATTAGGGAAGCTGTTATTTATTAATCATGTCCTGGCGATTTGGGGTCAGTCATGACAGGGATTATGGTTTAATTTCATGGATTATTACTAGAGGTAGCAGTCTGACTTCCTGCAAGTCTACATAGCAGACTGGCTTCCTGGGCTGATTATTGTAGATTATAGCTTGGTTTCCTGAGCAGGCTGCCACAAGTTGTGGATCAGAATTCTATTTATACATGTGGTCTGGCCATTATCTATAAATTCAGTATCTTACTAGAATATATCTCCTTCATTTAGGAGATCGGGGAGGTAATAGTGTCTTTTTTAAAAAAGCTGTTGACTTGACTTTTCTTTTCATCAATTAAGAAAATTAGATCCCCTACAATAACAAAGTGTGCTGAAGGGTAATGATAATGAAATTACTATCTATCTATCTATCTATCTATCTATCTATCTATCTTCTCATCTTCTCTCTCTCTCTCTTTTAGTGAGTCTTCCATATACACTATCAAATTCAAGAAGATAGGGACTTTGTCTCTTTTTTTCATTCTTGTTTCTAGGTCCTCTTATAGGTTGAAAGAGAATGTAGCAACTTCGTTTTTTAAGGCTGACCTTACATTAAACAGGAAGAAATGCAAAAGTAGTACTAACTTGACATTTAAGACACACACACTTATAAATGCAGTTATTATGATTATTGTCCTGTTCATTATTAAATTATAAGATTTATAAAGAAGGATAACTCATGGTGGGCCACAAGCTCTGGGGTCCAGTAAAGGACCTAAGCTTAAAACTGAATGAAATGTCATTTAGCCCATCAAATGGGCAGATAAGACTTGAGGCAAGTGGCTCTGAGTGTTCTCTGTGAGTACACCGTGGCGAACGCTTGAATATCTCTGCCTAGAGAAGTGCAAGCCATTCTACACACACATTACTGTTTATGCAGATCTGAAAATGCAGTTGATTATTACATTTTCATAAGCAATGGCAAAATGCTGTTAAATTAACAATAAGCATAATTTGCAATTTTATTTATAAATTAAGAACTGAAATATGATTTATGGTTTTCAACTGAATGTGTTTCCAAGTTTCAGAATCATTAGTAAACCCAGGACATGTTGTGAGAGACATTGCTTCACTTAGGTTCTGGGCTTCATGAAATACAATGATACAGTGGCAGTTTTGAATTAGCACACCATTTCCTGCTTTGGCAACTCAAACCGTTTACTCCTCTCCTGATGCTATATCTTCTGTAACAAAAACATTTGCATTCACATGTAAATGGAAAGTATTATTTTTTCAGAGCTTCTTTGGACTACATCATGCAGTAGTTTAATAAAAACATGATTTCATATTTGGATGTTGTGATCATTGAAATTAGTGTAAGTGGTCTCTGTCCACATTAAAGGACACATATATTATTTGTCATATTTGGCTGTCTCTGGATTAGTTGGTGCCAGGAATAAAATAGCAGAAAGTTGTAAATAATGACAGAAGTATGCCAGAATATCAGTGGAAACTTAAGGTCAGCCTGAACTTAGCACAACCACAATCTGTGATTTTAAAAATAATAGTAAGGTCCTTCAGCTCCATTAATTAATGAAATAATTATTTACTACAGCAGAATAAGTGTTTAAAACGTCTATGTTGGACTCTCCAGAAGTTTACATGCACTCTTCAAAGGTCAAGATAATAATTTTTATTTAAACTTTGAACTTGTAATAACTCTAATATATTCAGGATGATATTTAATATCCTGAAAGATCAAATTACTTAAGAACAACCCTTAAAAGGTAAATCTGTAAAAGTATCAGCTTAGCCAGTGATTATCATAATTTTGTAACTTCTTTCCTTGCACACACCGTAAATTTCTCCTTCTCCACAAATATCTTCTCTTATGGTTTCAAATGAACCCAAGGCTCCCTTTTCCTTTAAATAATGCAGTTATACAGTCCCATGCATCTACATATATTCCATCTGACCCTGCTACTTCCCTTGGGTAGATAAGCTAACTTACTTCTTCCCATTTCTAAACATCTTAAACATGGAACTGATGTCTGCTGGCCACACTTCCTGTCACTCCATTCCTTGCTTAACTTTCAGGCTTCCATCCTCAGTTAGATATAGAAATGACTCAAAGATCACTGGAATCTTCTCTGAGGAAGTCTAATGGTCTTTGCCACAGACCTTACCCTGCTGGCCCATTTGCCACTTTTTACAGACTCCTTGGGCCCGGTCCTCCCTTGACTCCCACAACACTGCACTAGGCTAGTTTGCTTTCGTCCTACAGTGCCCATGTCCCTTTATTGGCATTTCTTTCTGTCCATAAATCTCTGAGTTCCATTCCTGCCAGGAAATATTTGAAGCTTACATAGAATTAACAGACCCATAGGAATAAAATAATTCAGTGATATTCTACATAGGATAAGATCTGAAAATGATCTTCCTCTGAGAG
Source organism: Sapajus apella (assembly GCF_009761245.1). Taxonomy (NCBI): domain Eukaryota; kingdom Metazoa; phylum Chordata; class Mammalia; order Primates; family Cebidae; genus Sapajus; species Sapajus apella. The sequence goes on from NW_022436953.1 coordinate 19,228,501, forward strand.
TAACATGTGGAGAAGAGGTCAGCTCAATTCAAGCTTAAGTCTTCAAGACCTTGGAGAAAGGTAAATGAGCCAAAGGTCCTTTTGCGGCCTTTTCTTAAACAGTCTGGCCTCATGGTTTAGTACGGTGATTTGAGACATTTGGTTTTACTCAAGAATTATATGGGACTCAACAGATAATAACATGATTCATATGTAGCTATGATAAGCCAGATTATCTGGTTGAGCCATTGCTTGTATAAATTTAATGAAATCATCATTATCGCCGAGCATCTTACCAAGTGTTCCTATCCATCAATGTACAAACAGTGTAACAAAGCAAATCAACATAATAAAACAATATTTTTTAAATTACCTATGATGCTGCTGCTGCTCCACATTTGTGGTCATATTCTGTCAATAATACTCCAGGTTCCTTTCTAATAAAAAAGACATTTGTCAGCTAAATATCAAGTTGTCTTTCTTCCATGTCCATTTGTGCATAGCACAACTCTATCCATGGTGTGCTTTTGTAATTTTTAAAATGGTTTGAGAGAATGAAAAGACAAGCCATAGACTTGGAGAAAATATTTACAAAACACACATCTGATAAAGAACTGATATCCAAAATCTTCAAAGAACTCTTAAAACTCAACAATAAGGAAACAAACAACCCAATTAAAAACAGGCATAAGATCTGAACAGATACCTGACTAAAGAAGATATACATTTGGGAAAGAAATATACAAGAGGTGCTCAGCATCATATGTCATTAGAGAATTGCAGATTTAAACAACTGTAAGATACTGCTACACACCTATTAGAACGGCTAGCACCTAAAACACTGACAACGACAAATGCCGGTGAGGTTGTGAAGCAACAAGAACTCTCATTCATTGCTGGTGGAAATACAAAATGGCACAGCCACTGTGAAACACCGTTTGGCAATTTTTTACTAAACTAAAACATAAGCTTACCATATTATCCAGCAATCAGGCTCCTTGGTACTTATGAATTGAAACGTTATGTTCACATAAAAACCTGCACACAGATGTTTTAACAGCTTTATTCACAATTACCAAAAATTGGAAGCAAGGACAATCAAGATGTCCTTCAACAGGGAATTCATAAACAAACCATGGCAGATCTGTACAGTGGAAGATAATTCAACAATTAAAAGAAATGAGTTATCAAGCCAAAAAAAGGAAATGGAGGTATGTTAAATACATATTTGTAAGGGAAAGGAGACAGTCTGAAAGACTACAGTACTGTGTGATTCCAGCCATACAACATTCTGAAAAAGGCAAAACTACAGAGACAGTAAAGAAAGATCAGTGGTTGCCAGAGGCTTGGGGAAACAGAGGGAAAATTTGGTGAAGTACGGGATATTTTAGGGCAGGGAAACTATTTTGTATGATATTTTAATGGTGGATGCCCTTCATTGTGCATTTGTCAAAGCCAAAAGAACTATGTAACAGAGAGAGTAAACCCTAATGTAAATTATGGACTTTAGTTGGTAATTTATCTCAATATTGGTTCAATTTTTCTGTAAACCTAAAACTGCTCAACATTTTTTTACTTTTTTTGGGGAAATTTTTTTAAATTATACTTTAAGGTTTTGGGTACATGTGCAGATCATGCTGGTTTGTTACATAGGTATACACGTGTCATGGTGGTGGTTTGATGCATCCATCACCCCGTCATCTACATTAGGTATTTCTCCTAATGCTATCCCTCCCTAATCCTCCTACCTCCTGCTATTCCTCCCCTAGCAACCCACCCCAAGGCCCCAGTGTGTGATGTTCCCCTCCTTGTATCCATGTGCTCTCGTTCAACACCCACTTATGGGTGAAAACATGCAGTGTTTGGTTTTCTGTCCTTGTATCAGTTTGCTGAGAATAATGGTCTCCAGTTTCATCCATGTCCCTGTAAAGGACGTGAACTCATCATTTTTAATGGCTGCATAGTATTCCATGGTGTGTATGTGCCACATTTTCTTTATCCAGTCTATTATTGATGGGCATTTGGATTTGTTGCAAGTCTTTACTATTGTGAACAGTGCCACATGTGTGCATAGGTTTTTATAATAGAATAGCTTATAATCCATTGGGTATATACCCAGTAATGGGATTGCTGGGTCAAATGGTATTTCTGTTTCTAGATTCTTGAGGAATTGCCACACTGTCTTCCACAATGATTGAACTAATTCACACTTCCAACAACAGTGTAAAAGTGTTCCTTTTTCTCCACATCCTCTCCAGCATCTGTCGTCTCCTGATTTTTTTAATGATCGCCATTCTAACTGGCATGAGGTGGTATCTCAATGTAGTTTTGATTTGCATTTCCCTAATGACTAGTGATGATGAGCATTTTTTCATATGTTTGTTTCTTCATAAATGTCTTCTTTTGAAAAGTACCTGCTCATATCATTTGCCCAATTTTTGATGGGATTGTTTTTTTCTTGTAAATTTGTTTATAAGTTCTCCATGGATTCGGGATATTAGCTCTTTGTCAGATGTGTAGATTGCAAAAATGTTTTCCCATTCTGTTGGTTGCCAATTCACACTATTGATAGTTTATTTTGCTGAGCAAAAGCTCTTAAATTTAATTAGATCCCACTTGTCTATTTTGGCTTTTGTTGCCAATGCTTTTGGTGTTTTAGTCATGAAGTCCTTGCCCATGCCTATGTCCTGAATGGTATTGCCTAGGTTTTCTTCTAGAGTTTTTATGGTGTTAGGCCTAATGTTTAAGTCTTTAATCCATCTAGAGTTAATTTTTGTATAAGGTGTAAGGAAGGAATCCAGTTTCACCTTTCTGCACATGGCTAGCCAGTTTTCCTAGATCAAAATGTTTTTTTTAAATCTTGACATGACAAGTTTTATTTCTTAAAAAAAAAAAAAAGACAATATTAACATTGAAAATTTCTAGTACCTCCACAGCAAATTTGTGTTCACACATGGACAGGAAAGTGTAGGGTCATATCCACAACTGAATGTGTAATTTGTCAAATGTTGATTTGATTGTCACAAGTCAGAGTCAGTTCACTTTCTTAGATCTTCATTCTTCTTCATTTGTGAAGTTCACATGCCCAAGTCAAGAAACATTTTAGGTAAAAGGTAAACTACTTGATAACTTCCAGTAACAGCCAAACGTGTGATGACTAAATGAAAAACAATAAAAAGCAGGGCCCTACACCACCGCTGTTGCCATTCCAGAAACGTCTAAGCAAGCATTTAAATGCCTTTCTCTTTTCTTCCAGGCCTTGCAATTGCCAGTGCCCTAATAGATATTTCACAACAGAAAGCTTCAGATAGTAAAGATAAGACTTCTGGAGTCCGGAATCGAAAACACCTTTCAACACGTCAAGGAACTTGTGTCTGAGAAATGGAAAACACTCCTGTATATTCTGTACTGTTTTACTTCTGGCTTCTGTTAAAGCTGTCCTGTGGCCTCAGATTTTATGGAGGAAAATCTCTGTATCATCCAGGGCCTGAGTACAGTTTCCTTCAAAATGGGCAATGACCCAGGTGGCCAAAGAATGTTCATGAGTTTTATAAAAGCACTGAAGGTCACAGGTGATAAAGTCAGTTTTTACCGCTATCTTAGACTTATTATACTAACATTAAATTACTCTGGAAAAAGATGTATATTGTTTCTTAATGAAGATGAAAAATATGCAATTCATATAAATCAACTATTTATATCCCAAGACTTTAAAGAAAGACATTTTATAATGCCTGAATGATGAGAATTGTACAGTTTTTGCCTCATAAGCAAACTTAAATCACCTGTATATGAACAGGGAATGAACAAATTGCAATGGCTTTAAATGCTCTTTTATCTCATTGTAAATGTGAAGGCAAGATTTTGATGTAGTAGGATGTAGGTAATGTATTTAAATATTTCTCATAACCATATCATGTCCAAACTCAGTCTGAGAATGTGACAGCTTTCCACCTAACTGGAACGCAGACCAGAATGAGTTCAACTCATTCTGAGTAACTTCACAGGAGGTTTATTAGAATTCTCAGTGTAGAGGACATTCCTGTCATCCATGCCAACAGCCTAACTCATTATCTGAACTCATAGAGCATGGAAACGCCTGTCCAGAGATCAGTTGTTCCCCTCCTTCCAAAAACAGCCTCCAATACCACAACCTGAAGAGAGCTGAAATGGTTATTTTACAGCATATAAGTTTGGCTCCAGTATGATAATTTTTAATTGCCTAAGAATCATTGGATCAGACCTAAATGATCCATCTGCATTTTTATAAGAATGGATCATTTTTTTTTTTGCCCTTCCTCTCCTAGCTGCTAGATTTTAACTACCTTTTACAAATGTTACAAAATGTATTTTAGAGGCAACATCTCTCGAGTTATAAGATGACCTGAGTTCCTTCCTGCCAGCTGTTCCACCTAGAATGGAAGTAGAGAAGAGCACTGGCTAGCAAGCATCAACAGTATTCTTCTTTCTGACATGGGCACATCCATGCCATGAGAAAAAGTCTGTGGTTTAGAAAATACGTTCATCGTTGCCCACAGTCAGCATATTCTTAATGACTCAAAATTCTGAATTATGGCAGAAAGGAAAAATTAAACAGACTTCACATTGGAACACAGAATCATTTATATCCTAATGCTGACTACACTTCACTAAAGCTCAGTAGCATTAACAAATATAGCTTGGAACTGCAGTTTCCTAACTTCAGGGTGACTATAAGATATGTATAACAGTGACAGAAATATCCAAAGCTGCTGTATATGCTATAGCTTTGTTTAAATATGAAGGTCATTTAAATACAATTGACGTTTAGTACTATGTATATACTTTTCACATTCTTTGGATTTTTGGAAGGTAATGACACTTCACTGTTTACAGCTAATGCATAGTTACTTGCATGCCATGGTTGTACAGTAGCAGACCGCGACCCTATTGTGATATTAAATGTTTATTTCATAATGCCATTTATACATAGTCAGCTTAATTTGATGAGGATTGAATGTAATATATAACAGGAATGATCATACAATATGTAGTTGCATCTTATATAAGATTGCTAGGTTGCATCTCACCATGACTATGTCATTATTTTGATAATTAGGCATTTATGAATTATAGTATATATTCCTCATGTTGGCATGATAATTTTGCTATTTTCCATGCATTAAAAATACAACAAATTCTTAGAGTAATTCTAGTAATTTTATCTATATCCTGTGGGGTCTTTTGGAGGGGAGGGCACTGGTTGTTTCTACTTCCCTATGATATTTTCTCTCTCAGTAAAGGAATGAGCTAAGTTTGTAAATGTCTCCTAAAAGCAATGAAGTAATTTTATTAGCTTCTTTTGGGCCCTTTAAATGTTGACTTCTCTCATGAAAAAAATAAATTGATAAAACTAGCGATTACAAAGATATAATCATTTTTTAAAAGTGATTGCCCAATTTATTTAATTCTCTAACAATTGTTGCAAGAGAAAGCATATATAATAAAAATATAAAAACATACAGATTTAGATGTAAAATCTATTTCAGCTATATTTTTAGGGAGGCTAAACAGAGAGTGTTACTGTGGAAGATGTATCAAGTTTTATCCACCTCAAATCCCATTAGGTTCTTAAAACTTGAAAATTCAAACTGTAGAGAACTATGAGACACAATGCAATGTTAAGTTAAAGTCATACTATACCTTTTTGGGCCAAATATTGCTAACTCTGTGGCTAACTATGCAATTAATTCTCAACTTATCAAAGCTTTTTACTGGCAATAAAATTATTTGCCTTTTGGTGAATTGTATTGAAAAGACATGAAGGATCAAGGATAATCACTTTGAATCTGTGTCTTGATTTTTCCCCCTACACTCCAGACATTTTAAGTTTGGATGCTTTCATTTAAAAAAAAAATCAAATCAAACAAATATGCAGATACTTTCCAAGAATTTAGCAGTTAAATGGCTGATTCTCTTGAAAACTAACCTTAATGGAATTCTGGACATTTCAGTTTAGAATGACTTTAAAGTATTCTTTAGATTTTAGGATGTTTTATTCTGCCAAGTATGAAAAAAACTCATTAAATACAATGGAGTTTTAAAAATTAATCTGGGGATGCTATTTGACCTGGAGAATTCTTGTTGGAAAAGAATTTGCACATACTTACAGATTGAGTTAATAAACTTTAAGAGGATTAGGATTCTGATAATTGCATTAAATGAAAATTTATTTTAGTAATACACAGAGATGCCATATACTATAGTGTTATGTTCAATAGGAAAACTTCAAATAGGACCTATTGAAAAAGGTAATTGATTCTTGCTGGACTTTCCAACATCTCATTTACTTCCAGCTGTGGTAAGATAGAGATGACTGTATAGTTGCAGTTCATGGTATAAGTTCACTTAGGGTGCACACTGGCTCACAGGCTGGAAAACAGGTGCTGGACCTAGCTTTCAGGTGTGTGGTGCTGGGTAAGTTTCACCTTTAAGTTTTGCTTTCCATCTGTAAAGGGAGGTAATGGTGCCCACCTTGGAGAGGCATTGCAAGGCTAGATGGTCACAAACAGAAAGCTCCCATAGTGGGTCCTTGATGCAGCGTAGCAACCGTGGGGACATTGGGCCAGTTTTTCTACCAGTTGTTTTATGAATCCACCTATTAATTTTTATTCAGCTTTGCATCATAGGTAAAGGTCAATTTGGTTTTTCAAAAAGACTTCCTGGATAACTTAAGTTCCTATATTTTTGGGATACAGGGATTTTTTAAAAACTACTTTGACATTGGGCCAATAAAGACTTAAACTCTTCCCAAATCTATACAGTTTTAGGAGAGTATTTCTGAAAATTACTGACTGAGGACATTGAGACAAGAGCCAATTACCACCTTTCATGTACAGATTAGGCAAGACCGGGTCAGTACTTACATTTTGTGGTTATACATGATATATCTTTGTTCAGTGAACATAAAACTATGATTTGAAAGATGTCTTATATTTTGAAAAGATTTTAAAATGAAAACTGATCAAATGAACTATTTCTACCCACTTATGCTTTTTTTTTTAACGTCAAGTTTCAAAACCCATTTGCCACATACCAGGGTGAGCTTGAAACTTACCTGATTACAGGAATTGCTTGGGTTCAGGCAGATTCCCACTTTCACCTCTAGAGATTTAGATTCAGAAACACTGGGGTAAGCCCTGGAGAGCAGTACGCTTAATAAGCTTCTCAGTGCTTCTTACCATTAGGCAAATTAGAGAAACACTGCATTGGGTCAAAGTGCTGCCTTTATCGACCATTAGAGGGAGTTCTTTAAATAACGAAGTTATTGCTCTAATTCAAAATGCTTTAAAATATTTTCCAAGGAATACGAGCCATTCGGTTGGTGTTTCAGCAGTGTTTTCATTAGAGTGTACATTTAACATTTTAGTTTTATCAAATTTTTTGAAATTAAGAATTAGAACCAGAGCTACTGTCAGTATCTACTTACACAGGTATGCATGCCAGTGTTAAAAATAGATTTTGTAAAAGTTCAAGCCCATTTTAGAAAGCCAACATTTTATGTTATAATGTGCTGTTAATCCGGACTTTATTGAAATAAAAACATTGGCTCTCCCAACCCCCACTGCCAAACGCAGTTTTATTTTGGTTTGTTTTGTTAATCCTTTCATGGTCGCACAGGAAAAAGCACTCTGAGAACTTGGAAAAGCCCCTCACCATCTAAAAGGTAATTATAAAATTTGTTTTTCAATTTGACATTCAAAATACATTTTCCACTCTTTTCTTCCTCACCAGATTTGCATCGACCTTTACTGCACTCACAAGGTCTAGCAGCTAAGATTCTAGCTATCATGAGGGTCTACGCCACATGACATGTGTTATAGAAACTGCTCTTACTTTGAATAAAAGTCAGCTATCTGAGACTAGGGTAACTCCAGCATAGCTGAGTCTTCTGGGGAAAGCCTGCACATTCTCTGGCAAACTCTGGGCTTGGTCCCTGTGTGGCTATCTGGGGCCCAGCCTTCTTTCAGTGGCACTGCTCTGCTAGGCCTCTGTTAGGTCTCACCAAGAAGGAGAAAATCAGAGGATCTAAACATCTCTTTTTTCTCCAGCCCCCTCCCCCGACAGAAGGGCCTGCACCTGGGATACCTCTTAGGCTCAGGGCTTCACGCAGGCTCTGCTGGGACCCTGACCCCTGACCTGAGGCTTAACCCTGAGGCTGGCTCTGCCTGTGCTCCAGGGGATGGAATGGTGGCCTCCTCCTCCCCATGGCACCTCTGGGAGGCCAGGCCAGGAAGGGGCTCAGAAGAAGAGGACCACCGAACCTTGAGAAACATGCCCAGCCTGGCAGCCATCGCCCAGGAACCTCAGAGAAGAAAGAGAAGCTTTTGGAGGGTCCAGGATGAATGTGCATCCAAAGCAGGTAGGAGTGGTAGATGAACTCTCGCAGTAGCGAGAGCAGTAGCTGTTCTGTGAACATCTAAGCCTTGCACACTCTCCTTTTCAGCTTTTTGATGATGTATCAGTGGCTATAAGGAGATTTGGAGAGTTTAGCTTAAAACTGACTTTTCTCTGGCCTAAAAGGGTTTGCTCAGAGAAATCACCTGTGAGTGGCTGATGTGAGTGATAGGCGTTCTTTCAGCTCCAACCCACAACCCTTTCGGTAAACACGCTATTCCCTCTCCAGATTCTTATGTACCTCCTCACTTGTTTAGAATCAGGGTACCTGGCATGGCCATGGCAGCCAAAATAGTGCCAAGCTTTACTTTCTCCAGCCTTATTATGAAAACAGCTAGTATTCTTTTGTTTTCCAAATATGAAACAAAATTATAATTTTAAATGAGCTTCTGTAAACTACACCCTCTGCCCTCTCCCCCATTCCAACCTTCTCCCCCTTCAGAGACTGGGTGCAAAATAGTTTTAATTGAATGAAACCAAACCCCTGAAAGACCATTGCGGAAACACTGTATTCGTCTCACCATCAAAAGCTTTAACCTGTGTTAATTTTGGCAGAAGTATTTTCCTGGTTGTTTTGGCAGAAGTGGTGTTTTTCTGGTTGTTTTGGCAGAAGTGGTATTTTTCTGGTTGTTTTGGCAGAAGTGGTATCTGGCCTGAGTGGTATTTTCACTCAGATAGTTGTTTAAACATAAGTTGCTTTAGCCTGGCTGTTTGCACAGTCAGGAAATCTCACTCTAGAAAATCTGCCTGGGAAAATAGGATTAGGGAGCAAATTCTTTTATAATTCTTTGTGTTTCTACAGCCCCTTTTGCCCAAAAATGTTTTAAACTTTGTTCTTTTCAGTGACATATAAGTTAGCTTAGAACAGGTCCTGTGCAGAGATGTACTCGAATTTTAACTCAAAGGCCGAGGTGTTTTTTTTAATGTCATGGGCCAGTTATCTAAATCGTTTCTAAGTAAGCTGAGATAAAAATGCTCACTACCTCATGTAGGTTTTGTGATGGTTTTTTGTTGTTGTTGAAATGAAAAGTAGATCATAGTTAAATGTTTTCTCCTTTTACTATGAGAAGGTCCAGGTTTAAAATCAGTGAATCATGAGCGTTGATTTTTCCCTTTATTTTTTTCTGTAGCAGTAACACTACAGTGCATATATGTGCCAAAGATCCCAAATAACTAAATTGCAATTGGAACCAAAGGTATGTGTTGCCTGGTGATTTTAGAGTTGTGCTCTTCAAGATTTTTACAATGTCTATTACATATTTTAAATATTACCTTCCTCAACTTTAAGTGGCAGTTGTATGGCAAATACTAACAAATTTTGTTAGATGTTCTTTCTCATCTTCACACACCTCTCCTAACCCTTCGCCGACTACTCAGCTCATTCCCCCAGTGGAAGACTAGTGCTCTCAGACCTCTATCAGTGTTTTAAATATAAATAAATAACATAAAATAGGTCTTGCACACCTTCATTCCCTTGTTACAATGCACGTTGGCAGCAGTAATCTTTTCCTTTAGATCAGCTTATTTGAAATACAATGGCACTTAAAAGGAAGGCCGGCTGGAAGGACACCAGTAAAAACACTAGCTCAGCTTAAAGCAATTTGATTTCCACCTGAAATGAATTACCTTGCAACACAAATAGATAATGGCAAACAGGATATGCTACTTATCAAGACTATTCCCTTCTGAGAGTCAGATCTCCAGGTTCCTTTGAAACTCGTTTCCCTGTGAGGATAAAAGAATATGGTCTCCCCAAACATTTAGAGGCAAATGAACTACATGGAAAAGGGAAAAAAACTCTTGAGAATCCGATGTTCACTCCTTGTCGATTTCTGAAGTGACAGCTCCAATTTGACTTCCAAAGCAAAAACAAAAACAACAACAACAACAAAAAACTCCTACCAGTGTGGGCTGTTAACTGAAGCAGGCTTTCTAGAATGGAGAACTACCAAATAGCATCATTTTGTTTCTCAGGAGGCTGTGTCTATGATGAGCTTTACAAAAAAATTTGTTGTGTTTGTATACATAATGTGCAATGTTTAAATTACGTGATTTTCTTTTTCTGAACAATGTCTAGAAGACAGTTATGTGATGGTCTTTCTATTAGTAATTCTTATGTGATAATATTTCTGAACTATTTTTATTTTGTACATTAGTGGATTGATAATAATTGTGGATATCCCAAAAAGCATATACCTTCCTGGGAACCCTTTGAGAAAAAACAACAATTTTCCTAGTGTTTCAAAGTATTACAACCATGTTTATAGTCCTCTATACTGCATTAAGACAGTTAATAACATTCTCTTTTGGTGCAAATTACTTTGTGTACATATTCTTGATGGAGTCTTGATAATTGCCCTTATAATGTAGGCACTAAGGGACTATTTGCAAAGACTGTAGCAACGTCAAGTTTATTACCTTGGTGGGATGCAAGACAAAGAATAGTGATTAATAATCTCTACAAAGTTTGAAATCTACTAAGACTGTTGGTAAAAAGTGTAATTCAACTTGTAAAACATGTCACTTCATGCTACTAAAAATTAAATGCAAATTCCCCAAATTGTGTTTTAATCACATTAATATAGATCTTATATGGCAGCATTGTTTGGGAAGTTTTTGCTTTACTTGGTCTGAATCAGTCTGTAAATTGTATGGTGAACCAAAACATCCAAAAAATAGAGATAGTTGAATCAATTCTGTCCATTTTTTCGAAGACTGCCGAGGAAGTTTGATCTAGTGGGTGAAACGGAGTCCTGAGAAAACTCGAATAACACCAAAATCCTATCCTCAGCTGAATAACTGTGCTTTGCCATGCTTTATTTACCCCATGTAGAAGAATGAGAATATTGCTTTCTGCTGGGGTGCTTGGGAGGAATGTGCTTTTCAAGTCTTCAGAACCTCACACCCAGTACCATGCCACCCTTGTCAGAGGCCTCTCGTATGGCACTGTGTACAAGCATTTGCAACAGTCCTTACATTGTCATAATATCTGTAACAATTTGATTTTTATTGACATTCCCATGGGTTCTTATGAAAGGTTTTCCAGATTTCGAAGGTGGAGGGCTGCATCATTTATCACTGACTTATCTAAGCTGTCATAATTATTGTATTGGTATATAAAGGAAGGAAGAACTGTGGTGCCCTATCATTATTTGAATTTCCATCTGTAGCTGGGTTTTGTAAAGTTTAACACTTTAGAGCTTTCCATTGCACTGTTAAATGATAAAGTTTGCGCATCCGTACCTAAGCATCTGAAATCTTATCAGGTAATTGCATAAATGAAGTGTTTTACACAAAGCATTACAATCTGTATCAGAAAGAGCAGCTCGCATCCTTTCTCAATCAATAATGGCATATATAAAACACTTTTAAGGCTCTCGTCAAAAAAGACTAAAACGTTTTCCTCTCTTCCGGTTAGTCATTACCTAGATATTTTTCTTTTAGATAAACAATCTACAGTGTGTTTACTGAAGCTTGCATTGATATTCCCCAGTATTGTTTGCTACTTGAGTTTTATCCCAGCAGCTACACGAAATGAGTCCATGGTGCAGAGCAGACAGGGCCCTCTGGAACCTGAGATTATTTGTTCTCTCACTGTTCTAAAGGTAATTAAGGAGCATTGCATGTTTCTCAATTAATGATTTCTCATTCAACAGGGGATCTTTGATGCTAATTTGTTTTAATCAGGGCAGAGGCTGCTCAAAAACTCTAAACAATTCAGTGAAGAGGAACTAGGAATTTTTAATCAAGTGGAAGAGATTTAAATGCTACGAGGGACGCATCCATCATGCCCCTTCAATTCCTGTTCATTTAAGTGTGTTCTTTTGGGTTTTCTAAATCAACGCAAGACTTATTCAATAGAGTATATTGTATTCGATAGCACACTTTTTCCTTATATATTTGTGTGTCAATGTAATGGACTTCCATTTCTTCCATGTAAAACCTGCTTACATTCAACCTTTGTTTCTCTCTATATATAGAAAATATACATACATCTTAATACCCTTAATTGTTATATATACTAGGAAAAGTAGGGGATATGCATGTAAGAGTATATTTACATACATGTAGCAAAACAATGCTGGAGGATACATCACAAATAAGCATTAAATTTAAAACATTCTTTCATCCCCTGGACAACTGTCACCGAGTAGCTCATAATTGGAGCCGCTAAAATCAAACTGCACAATGTACACAGAAACACTCATAAGCTCTGCAGCCGTTGCACTTTGAAGAGGCATTGCAGCATGATTAGATCCTAGTTTGTGTAAAAAATGACTTTACCAGGTGACTTTGCCCTTATGAAAGTAAATACTCAAAGTGGTGAAATTAGAATAACTGCCTTTCTTTTCTAATGGTCAGGTTTTGTCTTATTCTGATGTTTTCAAATCATAGCTACTTTACAGAATGTCAATCATGTGAAAATGTTGGACATGTGTATTTTAAGTACGGCTGCAATTGATTCTTAACAGCCAAGTTTGGGGAGCTCTCCTTAAGGACGCCATCCTTTTTCCTTAGAACTATTCTTCATGGAGTTGCTAACATTGCCCTTATAGAGCTTCAGGGAGAAGGCCATTCACATAAAGCTTTTGTCTGAGGCAGGTGACCCCCTTGCTGCCCACACTGACCTCCTCTTCTGGGGCTTTCCCTGACATGTGGCATAATTGCCTTGGTGGATGTGAATTGGCCCAGTGTGCCTCTCAGTGGTATAATCTTCATACACAGTGTGATACATTCAATTATGATTTGTTTTTGTTCTGTCAGTGCTGGTTTTTTTTTTTTTTCTGATTCTCATATTGTAAGATAGTTTTAGGAGGGTGAGAAGTGAGAAGGTCCATCCTCATACTGGTCTCAATGATTATTTAATTGCATTTACATTTGCCCTTAAAATTCATTAGCAGACATTGAATTAATTAGTAGACATGCGATCAAGCCAAAAGATACCTGTAGGGAAATGCGTCTTCTGAAATTTCACGTATTTGGTAACACCTGCTATGGGCTACACACTAGGCCATGTTATTTAATCTTGCCACAATCAGTAAGAGAAGAATATTAGAGTCCCCATTTTACTGAGGCTTACAGCATTGGCCTGTTAAACTCACACGGCTAGCAAGTACAGATAGGGGAAAAAATATACCACAACATGCTGCTTCCCCGAAACATGCTGTGATTAATTAACACACAACTTTCATACAGTGTCAGAAAAAATGATGTCAGAAATTCTGACCACCCTTCCTTTATCATACTTTCCAATGACAGAAACCTTTTTAATCTAAGACACCGTTTCCCTTTTCTAATGAGCAATCTTCATTTTTCACGTTGTCCTCGATCTCCCATGTAAAGAAAATGAGCTCTAACTCTCCCCAGCTCCAGGAAGTCTTAGACTTTCAGTTGCCCATGCCCCACCGTGCCCATGAGTCAGCCTAGTTAATCACACAATCATCACTGTGTGTGTTCCTGGGCTGGCTTCAGACCAATCATGTCACATCATTTGGTCACAAAAGTGCTAGTGATCTAATTAAAAGTGAGTTGCTATACAAGTTACATCTTGATGCCATCATTTTGTCCGTATTCCACGTGGCTGGGATTTACAGATCTCTAGGCTGTAGTTGCCATGCCTGTTTCAGTCCATTGCAAAAAGTCATCAACACAGCGGTCCAGTCTAGTGACACTTGTGCTTTGTTACTACTTACCTTGGATAGCGTTAAGCATACCTTCCTTCTCCTCAGGCTTACTGAGTAGTGGACTCTGTCTTGTGCTGTCATTTACCCAGCTTTTCCTCTGACTCTAAGCTTTGGATAAACCAAGGACAGTTATCATGGGTCCTCTAGATAGTATTTGTATCAAGTCAAGTCACAGTACAAGTTGTTAGGACAAACATTAAAATTCCTCCCTAGAACTCTGTTGCTATCATAAACACTATGTAAGCATGGACGTCGTCTTTATACAGATTGCATACTAACCAGAATTGACGCACAGCACTTTTCAGTTAAAGCATACTTCTGGAACTAGGGAGGTTGTTTTTTTTTTTTTTTTTTGGCCCAACCTTGGTTACCTCATTTGTCTAATGAAGGCCTTTTTCAGGACATACTGGCTGATTCTGTCTGAATTCTCACCTGATGACAATGCTATTGTGCTTACCTGCATTGCCATGCCTTTGTCGTTTATGAAATAGCTCTGAGAAGACTGTGTGGGGACCTGTCAGTTTCATTCAACTCTATAAGAAACACATGTTCTTGAAATGGCACACAGGTCATCCTAGGAGTGTAATGTACAAGGTCAAAAGGTTTCCTTCTGTAACAATTTTGGACTCCATTGGTTATGCTTGGGTTGGCATTTTAGCAGATTGAAAAATGGGTATTGCAGACTCTTCTTACAGACTTTTCTAATACAGATCCTTTACATTGTACATACTTTAAATATTCTTTATCCACCACCACCAAAATACTAAATTCTTATTTCTCAGTGAAGATTAATTTCTACCCAAAGGACAATGTATTGGAACATCATCGTCTCAGCTTTGTGTTGAAATTTCATTACCTCTAAAGGGACTTTATGAAACACAGACTTTCTACACAGAAGATAAAATGAGATGTGGAGAATTCATAAATTATTTGGGGATCAAATGATTCTGTATAAAGAATTGCTAGTTAACAGAGAGGAATGTTGATGCACTTTAGAAATAGTCTTCTAGAAAGATCATTGGAAATATTTTGTGGTGGCCAACTTTCAGAAGAAATACCACAATTACTTTATGGTTACATTGAACAGGAACAAACATTTTTCCATCTGGGACCAAAATAAAGGATAATTCTCCATCAAGCATGGCCCTAACAGCCTAGAAACATGCAAATACTAGGTAACTAGTTGGTGTGTTTGTATGCAACATGCAGATAGATGTCTGACCTAGATACATCTCTAAAATTAATTTAACGGCGCTGCACTGGGCCTGGCTAATACTCTAACAAGTTTTTTTTTTCTTTAATGATGAGCATAAACCCTGAGGGCATTCTGTTTGATAGAAGTGACAGCTCTGCAAGATGCAGGCTTCTCTAAGAGTGAGTGTGCTGACTCAGAAAAAACAAAGACAGAGCTGGATGGTCAGGGAGTTGTCAGACAAATTAGTATTATCTACATAACCTCCTAGATTAAAAGTTATGTAGCTAATCAGTGGTACAGGCATACTTTAACCATGTCCCAAAAGAGATGATGACTTTTTAAAGATGTATTTCTTAAAAGAAAATTCAGCATAGAACCTAGAATCTGCATTGTGAAATGAGCCAATGTCTTCCTCTTTAGATTATTCGACACAGCCTGAATTCCATTTCACCTGAATGAGGGAGTTTGGTTTATTTCTTCTTCTTCTTTTCCCCGACCTCAACCTCAATAAGATCTATCATGTTCCTGAAACCACACAGGGCATTGAAGTCTTTGTCTTTCTATGCTCTGAAATAAATTTGCAGATGTTTGTGTATTTCTGAGATATTGCATAATTAAGTCTGATATCAATGAGGGAATTCAAACAAGCAATTCAGCAAGAAAGATAGGTATTTTATGTCTGTTTCCCTGGAATTTTCTTTAAAGTAGCTTAAGTTACACTCAGGATTAATTAATCATGAGGTTGATTGCTGCAATGCTTGGAGCTGAGGGACATCCCTCTGATTTGGAAGGTACGTGCAGGAGATATGATATAAACAGCCTGAAATAAGTATCCCAACAAAGGACACACCCGAGTATCTCTAAATGGAAGGGCTGAGGAAGTGTAACTTATCTAGTTTAGCAGTTCAATATACGCATCAGAGTCCTAAGTAGTATCGATAGCATCTACCCAATTCAGGTATCATGACACTTGAAGAGAATGTTAAGTTTGTGATGTATGAAGATGATGAAAGGATTCTCGAGATTCTGTTACAAACTCAGGAATGAGTGCTCTAGGCACATCACCATGTAGTAACTCCTCAAGAAAATACAGTGATACACTGGCATGCACTGGAGTTCAGACAGCAATGTAAGGTTGCTCTTCACTGGGAAGAATGGGTGGGTCGTTGGTATCCTGGAGGCTACATCTGAACTCCAGTTTTCTGTGTCTTGTCCCTGTTCTGTGGGTTCCTTCTGAGGACCTAATGTTTGTTTTATCACTTAGACTGTATTGAGCTCCAAATAACAATTTGAGTAACAGTAGAATGAACCATAAGGAATTTATAGTTCTTAACAAGACAATATGGCAGTGGGCAGTCCTGAGGTCATTTTGATGTTTCAAGGGTGTTCCCCTGCTTCTCACCCTCAGTGGATTGGCTTTTATCCACCAGTGTGTCCATCTCGGTCACAAGATGGCTGCCACGGCTCTGAATCTTACCCCCTCACATGACTGTGCAGAGCAAAACAGCAAGGAAGGGGCGATCTTGCGTTCCCTTTAAAATCCTCTTGTCTTTCATCAGGAAGGGAAATCTTCAGAAGCCCACCTGCCCTTCAGTATATCCTCTTTTAGCTTTCATGGGCTAATACTGAGCCACATGCTTATCCTAGACCAATCAATCCCCTGGCAAAGGGGAATGGGATCAGCTTAGACTCTCTCTATTGAAAGTATGATCCAAGGAAGTTGTTTCCTGGGCTGGGCACACTGCAACTTGGGAAAATCAAGATCATGTTAGCAAGAAAGGTAGAAATGACTTTAGGATGGGCAGCCATCAGTGTCTGTACAATCTTCAGATTCCTTATCACTTAGACAGTGATTGTCACCTGTTCTGGTGACCACTACTTTCTCTCCAAAATGCTCTGCAAAATACTGGCTGTTTATGTTACTGCTAACCCAGGGAATCGTTTTTGTCCACTTGGGTGGCCTTGCAGCTCTCTCCCCTGTCTACTGGCACTTTGACCATTTCAGTACTCTCCCAGGGCGCTGAGACAAAGGGCACGTGTGTCTTCTACTCCCTTTGGCAGGAAGGTTCACTTTTTGAGTAGAATCCAAGCTGAAACTGGCCCCTCACCGTGACAGATGGAATATTAGGACAAATATCTGTGCCCTAATCCCTGGAACCTGTGCATGTTAGCAGATATGGCAAAAGAGACTTTGCAAATGTGATTAAGGTAAGGATATGAGGATAGGAAGATTACCCTGGGTCCTATTATCCACTTGGAAGATTATCCACTTGGGCCCTAAATGTAATCACAAGCATCTTTATGAGTGAAGCAGAGGAAGATTTGACTGCCTGCAGAGGAGGAGGAGAAGGCAGTGTGACAACAGAGACAAAGACTGGAGTGAGGGCATGACAAGCCAAGGAATGCTATTAGCCACCAGAGAGGCTGCAGGAGGTAAGGAATGGATTCTCCTCTAGAGTTTCTAGAAGGAACCAGATCTGCCCGCAAGTTGATTTTAGCCATGTACTGCTCACTTTGGAACTCTGGCCTCCAGAGCTTTAAAAGAACACGTTTCTATTGTCTTAAGCCACTACGTTTGTGGTAATTTGTTATTGCAGCCACCAAGAAACTAACGTGCCCATCTTGCAGCCCCTGACATTTCCTGTGTGACAACTTTAAACCCAGTGATGTTACTTTTTAATTATTTTAGTATACATACAAATTACATTATAGATCGATTTTTTTTTTTACAAGACATTCAAAAACCGTTAGAATACAATTTTGGTTGGGTTAGGATAAGATGTAGACTCCGAGAAGTTTACAATTATCCTGCACCATCTTACTTGCAGGTTGTTGATTACCATCATCATCTTGCCCACCTGCAAGACATGGTAACAGGAGGGTGAGCCTGAGATTTAGCACCCCCTACACACACACACACACACACACACACACACACACACACACACACACACACACACACA
>NW_022436953.1:19246767-19264594 GCF_009761245.1 Sapajus apella
ACACACACACACACACACACACACACACACACACACACACACACACAGAGCTTGCCTTACTTCAGCTGCTCATAGAATAGAAAGGAAGGAGTGCAATTAGACAACCAACTTTACAGATGCTTTTCTGATTCCTTTCTACAGTGATTTGGGTAAATTGTACTTTGCCCCACCAAAACCATTTGACAGGACAATAAAGACAGAGAAAGGTCAAGCATCAGCTCTGAGACTAAACATGCAACTAGGGTGAATAAAGGGTGGCCATTAGCAACCTTGAAGGAATGCAGGCTGACTCAGGGAAAGACTCAGAGGGGACAGTAAGGTCTTGTGCACAGCCATGGCCATGGGCAGAGGCCACAGTTCCGGCCAGCCCAGGGGAGGCCATAAGTCTGCAGACGGGAAGGCCTGACCCCCAACAAGGAGAAGAAGCCATTCCTGGCGTTGGCACATTTGTGCTGATGGAGGCTTTTAAAGAAGCTCTTTGGACAGTGTTCATCTCAGGCCATTTGGATAGAGATGGATGAGGGTCTGAACTGAGGGAGACTAATGTGAAGAATAATTGTTTTCACTGCTGGGAAGGAGGGGGAAGAAGCTGTCACAATCTTGCAAGCACAGCTTCTTCTCAGAAATGTGTTCGCAGACCTGCCGTCTGCTCCTAAGCTCATGTTCTTCTAAATGGTGCTCATTGCAATGCAGCCACCACCTTTCCACTGCTGGTGGACCACCATGCTGCAGAACCATCTTTTCCACCTCCGTGTCTGCTGGGTACAGAACCTGATCCCCTGGCCCTTCTTTATTTGGAAATAAAGGAATATTCATCACTCCTTCTCTGGCACCTCTGAGCCTTGTGGTGCAACCTTTTGCCAATGGCAAGAACTGATACATGAAGGGGTGTGTGTGTGTGTGTGTGTGTGTGTGTGTGTGTGTGTGTGTGTATGCGCACGCACGCGTGTACATGTGCATGCACATTAACATTTCTCCCTATTTACATTATCTTCGTGGTGCCCCTCTGAAAACAAAACACATCCTCAAGAAAACCACAGCTTGGCTCCTTATCTCAAAAGAAAGAAGTCCCAAATTAAAATATAAAAAGAAATGATACAGTAATATTCAATTATGGATTTTAAGGTTACAGAGGCCCAAGTCCTAGCATAAGCAATAGGTTGAACAGAATATTTAGCCAAAGGCCCCTTTTTTTAGCCACAGAAACAGACAATGACAGATGACCAGATGGAGGCCAGGAGAATGTATAGAAGGGACTTAAGGCCCTGCCTCCTTGCCCCTCTCCTTGGACCAAGACCAGAGGGGATGCATATGTGTGCATGTGTGATGTGTATGCATGGTGTATGTGCATGTGAATGTTGGGGTGTCTTTGTCTTGGATATTGGAAGTAGCCTGTAGATTGTGCAAGCCCATGGCCAGTGAAGGACCCAGCTGTCATAGCAGATACCAAAGGTGACAGAGGCTGATTATCAGAGCATAACCATGCAGTGGTCATCACCAGAGATGCCACCATGAACGAAAGGTGGTCGGGAACAGGGAATACCTTCCCAATTGACAGAGGCTAAACCTCCATCTCTGCCATTACCCTGCCTTACGAGAATGTAGATGTGGCTTAGGGAAGAGGCAAGGGCTGAAATGACTGGAAACCTTCAGGGAAACCTTTAAACAGCTGAGTTTCCTTGACTTGCCTAATATTCTGCACAGTTGGAGTGGAAGCTTGAGAGGAAAATAGACTCAATTAGAGAATATTTTCTTTTCACACTTGGGTATGTGGCTTGTGAAATATAGCCAATATGCCAAATTGATTCAGCCTGCCATGAACTAAAAATACACCTTCAGCTCTGCATTTCAGCTCATTGTTTGGAGGGATTTGGCTTGGACGTTTTATTCACTTCTACTTCCTTTTCTGTCATTCCCAGTAGAGCTGATCTGAACAGATGATGACTTCCTATGAATGGTCTCACTCATAACACAAACTCATTGAATATGGCTCACGCATGACTAAAATTATTTATGATACAAATAAACACCCATCCAAAAAGGACTATCACTTATTAAATACTTGCTATGGTGCATTGTCCTAGGGATGTGGTATGTAGAATTTTACTCAATTCCCTCCAGTCACCTGTGACGTGGCTGCCATATTCTCCACTTGGAGGAAGCAGAGATTTGGTGCCTCTCCAAAGATGCACTCGTCATACTGAACTGCCTCACCAAATAAACAAAGAAATACACTGAATACAAGATCTGTAAGAGACCTAAGGGTCAGAAGGTAGAAAATGCTGGCTCTAAAACAGATTTAACCTTTGACTACCACATTCCCTGTGCCTCAGTTTCCTCCCTAAAAACATAGCCATCAAATTGCTTTGGCAAAGGCAGAGAGCTGATGATGAAAGTGCACATGGGCAACATACTCTGGAGGGTGCAGGGACAATAGAAGTCAGTCCTGGATCACTGTTCTTCCTGGAGAAGAATCCGGGCTTATTTCCTGCTATTGACATCCTTGGCAGTCCTCACATGGCATAGAAGCCCATAGAGCTGTGCTGAACCAATAGATTTGTCCAATCTGGGTCATTTAACCAATGCCCTTTGAGGCACTGGAAGGCAGTGTGGCACAGTGGTGGCACGTGTGACCTCTGGAGCCAGGTAGTCTGGGTTCATGCCTGGACTGACCCTGGGCAAGTGATTTAGCCTCTCTGTGCTTCAGTTTCTTGATCTGCAAAACACAAAATAGTGATACCTACTTCAAGGCATCTCTACAGTTGGAGATGAGCGCATGAGTTACAGGCATAAAGTATTCAGGACATGCCTGGCACATGGTGGTGCTGTGAAGACATTAGCTATCATCATTACCCAATAACAGTATTCACCGACTCACACACTGGGAAGGTTTCCCCAAGGATCCAGTTCAGAGTCTACCTCCAAACCTAGTTTCCCCATTACTTTGTGATGTCTGGTGGTGTAAGAAGTTCTCTTGAATAAATGGGGCCTCTAATGCATCAGTGTTTTGCATTTTTGGAAATTGAGTATGGCAAGACCTTGTTTGCTCTGAAATGAGATAATTATTCAAGAGGCTTTGGAGAACTGAGGCGTTTTCCCGACAATCAATCCAACTTCCAGGCTAATGGAACCAAGACTGGTAAATGGTGTCATCTACTTTAACAAGGAAGACCAGGGTGCCAGCTCAGTGAAGCACCTACTATGTGCCAGGCATGGTTCTACTCACCCTCCTGATAACTCAGTGTGCCAAGTCATTGGCCTCATTTGTGAAAAGAAAACAAACTCCAAAGGGGCTAAGTCACTCTCAAAGGCCACCTGCTGGTAGGTGGAGCTGTATTCATACCCAGATCTGCCAGATGGCAAAGCATCAGGTCTTCCCCTGACTCCACGGGTTTTTCTCCTTTCTCTGTGTCAGTGCTGCTTACGCCCCAACCACTCCACACTCCACTGCCTGCCCCTCTTTTCAGCTGTCTTCCTCCTTCATTGTTCAGGACAGTCTCTCAGTTCTGCCTGGTGGTATTCAAGACCCCACTGTCAGCCAGCTTCTTTTCTCCCCTTTCCTTGGAGAGCCGTTTCAAAAAAAGCTAATAGTCACTCACAATAGTGTATGCAAGTAGGTAAAATATTAGACTCCCCAGAGACATTCGCTGTGCCTCCACCCAGGGGACTGCCTCTCCGGGGACTTGAATTCAGTCTGGTAGATGGCGGTGGAGAAAATGATTTTAAATGAGGCATAATCAGTAAATAGCAGATTCCAGAGTACTGAGTAGTCTGATTAAATGGATGTCACATGGAAAATCGTAAGCCCACAGATAGTCAAATAATTGAGTATTCTACTACATGTCTTATTCTTTGACAATGAACCCAGAAATCCCAAAGAGGTGCTGTTTGCAAGAGAAGGAACCAGCCATGGCCCGAGTGCCACTGACAGCTGACTTTCCTAACCGAAGCCATAAAGGGATGCTGCAGAGGAGGGAGATGCAGGGGTAGTGGGGATGCAGGATGAGGGGTGAGGGCGGAGGGCATCATTCCCTCAAATGACCTTTCCCTCACCCTGATGGCCATCGTTTGCACACACACACACATTTGAACCGCCTGGTATGGTTCTCAGGGTGTCAGCAGCTAGCTGTGTAATCATAAATTAGTTACTTCTGAGCAACTGGCTGTGTGATTAGGGATCAGTTACCTCTCCTCTCCTGTCTTTCTCTGAAGAAGAGAGTCTTGGGAGACTTGGGGCCGCTCTCAGACATGATACACTATGATTCTTTGATTATAGCAGAGGGGGTTTATCCCCAGCAAGAAAAACATTATGATGTCACCCTTGTGGAACTGCAATCAGTCTAAAACAATTGTCAGAGCCAGGCCTACTTAGAAGAAATAGAACATTCCATGTCTATGTTCTTTCTGTGATTCCCCCACCCCTGCGCATAGTAAGAAGGGAAACTGACATTTATTGCAAACCTAGTATATGCCAGACCCTTTTCACATACACCATCATAGTCTCAGCAAAAGAGCTTGATCGTCGTCTTGTCGGCCACAGGATGGGTGGCAGAGAAAGTTCCTTGAGTTGCTTTTCCCTGGCATTGTCCTGTTTGCAACCCATTTGCTCAGATTTTCCCCTCCTTGATTCTGCACCCAGTCCTCTGCCTTATCTGCCAAAATGTGGCTGGTCTTTAGATTCCCCTCAGAGGACTCCCGATGCATGTCCTGACAACATCCGCATGACCAGTGCTTTGCTTCTTTGGTCTGTGCCTATGTGATTTGGTAAACATATCCAGCCACACTCACATCCTGATGAGCTCTGGCTGAAGTCTCGTCCCTCAATGGAGAAAGCAGAGTACAGGCTGGAGCCCAGCAGGCCTAGTGCAAACCCCTGTTCTACCACTTCCTGGCGCTGATACATTGAGCAAGTCACTTAACCTCAGAAAACCTCTTTGTAAAATTAGGATATAAAATTAGGAGATAGTAGTCTCTTATGATGGTTTTATGACGATGTTCTGAGATAATGCCAGCAATTCATAAGCCTTAAAAGGGATTCTCATCTATCAGCATCTTTCCTCATGGTGTCACTTAACCAGGGATCCTGCAACCAGCACAGCCTAGCACATAGTAGGTGCACCAAGATTGTTTAGTGTGTATGAAACAGTGAGCTGGTGTACTCAAATAAGAATACAGGGAGACTGAAGGCAGGGAGTATTCAGGGAAATAAGCCTTTCCCCCTTTCTTTAGTCTTGATCTGACTTTAAACTTGGCTTAAGGAATTTCTATAATCCAGTTTTGTTGACCAGGATGTTGCCTGCATTTCTAGTTTGCTACACACCATATGGATTCAAAGCAAGTTCTGTACATTCATTAGTCCCTTCACCCTTGCATTCCTGGAATACTTACTAAGTTTCTACTACCTGCCAAGTCCTTTCCTAGCCACTAAGGACATAAGCAGTGAACAAAATAGACAAAACTTTATTTGTGGAGTTTATATTCTAAGGGAAGGAAACATAATATAAGTAACTAAATAATATAGTATAATGAAAGGTAAGTGCCATACGGAGGAAAAGCAGAGGAGGGTGAGTCAAGAAGGGACCCACAGAGACAGTGATTGATATGGTTTGACTGTCCACACCCAAATCTTATCTTAAATTATAATCCCCATGTGTTGAGGGAGGGAGAGGTTTGGATCATGGGTGTGGTTCCCCCATGTTGTTCTCATGATAGTGAGTGAGTTCTCACCAGATCTGATGGCTTTAGAAGGCAGTTTTCTCTGCTCTTGCTGGCTGTCTCTCACCTGCCACCATGTACAATAAGATGTGCCTTCTTTCCTTTCTTCTACCATGATTGTAAGTTTCCTGAGGCCTCCTCAGCCACGCAGAACTGTGAGTCAATTAAACCTCTTTTCCTAATAAATTACCCAGTCTCAGGTATGTCTTTACAGCAATTTGAAAATTGACTAATATAGTGATGTTTAAACAAAAATGGAAAGGGGTGAGGAAATAAAGCTTGCCTTCATCTGGAAGAACATTCTAGAAGGAGAACCAGAAGGCAAGGTAACCAGTACAAAGGCCCTGAGGTTACTCTATGCCTGGCTTGCTGGAATCTACTGGGCAGAAAGCTCAGTAACTAGGGGAGGGCATGAAGGCCAGGCAGAGCTTTATGAGTCTTGGGGCCACTTTGCACTTAGCTTTTGACTCTGAGCAAGATGGGACCATTGAAAGGTTTTGAACACAGCAGTTGTACCATCTGACTTGCTCTCCACTGTACCTGTGTTATTTGGGATAAAGATTTCAATAATTTGGTCTTACTATACCCTTAATCAAATAGTATAAAACAGTCTCAAACACTTCCATTAAAAACATTATCTAAAATACAAATACCAAATACATTTGGTGAAAAGAATGGTATGGAGTTGGTAATTATCAGTACCAATTTTCTTTTATAACCTTGAATAGCTCTAATTTAACAGTAATTTTTTCATATCACCAATATAAACTAATCAAAATGTACACCAAATATTATATGCCCATAGCATATAAAACAGTTCTCATGATCTTCATGACTGTCCATTTTTAAGTCTCACTTTATGCAATTATCTGAAATGCTTCATACTTTACTAACGTATAGCAACAAGAGAGAAAATTATGCAAATAATAAGGGTATGGCTGGATGAAATTTCTCAAAGCGAATCTCTTTAGGCAGGACCAGACCAAGAATCACAGCATTTCAGCCTCCCCAGGTCAACCCTGTGGCTTCTTCCTCCATGTTGCTTCTCTGCCTCCTACCCAAGTGTAACTACTTTCTTGACCTCTGTCTCCATAATCTAGATTGGCCTGCTTGTAAACTTCATGTAAATGGATGATTATCTTTTCTCTTTCCTGTCTGGCTTCTTTCACTCAACATTATGTTTTGAGATTCATTTATGTTGTGGCCAGTAGCGGTTTGTTGTCCCTGCTGTGTCATCGTGCAGAAGGACTATCGTGTATATATTAGTCCATTCTCATGCTGCTAATAAAGACATACTTGAGATTAAGTAATTTATGAAGGAAAGAGTTTTAATCGACTCACAGTTCAGCATGGCTGGGGAGGCCTCAGGAAACTTACAATCATAGCAGAAGGGGAAGCAAATATGTCCTTCATTTGGTAGTAGCAAGGAGAAGTGCAGAGCAAAGGAGGGGAAAAGCCCCTTATAAAAGTTCTTACCATCAGATCTGGTAAGAACTCCCTCACTGTCACAAGAACAGCATGGGAGAAGCCCTCCCCATGATTCAATTAACTCCCACTAAGCCCCTCCCATGACGTGTGGGGATTATGGGAACTACAATTCAAGATGAGACGTGGGTGGGGACAGCAAAACTGTATCAGTGTGTTTATCTGTTCTGTTGTGAATAGGCTCTGTTGAGCTCTCTTGAACAGTGCTGCCATGAGCATCCTTACCCAGGTCTTCCGTGGACTGTGCACACATTTCCAAGTGGTATCAGAAGATATGCTGTTTACCTTTAGTTCCGTTACATGTTTTAAGAGAACCACTCTGGCTTGCTGAGTTGAGTATGGATTAAAAAGTGGCAAGGGACAAGAATGGACACAAGGACATGAATGACAAGGCTTAGGGACAATCTTGGGGAGATGAGGGTTGGTTGGACAAGATTGGAAGCAGTCTGGGTGGTAAAGGGTGGTTAGGTCTGGTTGGATTTTGACAGTCTCCTGTGGTCGTGCTGCTGGGGAGCCACCCAGCATTTGGCCTGTGGCATCAGGAGTGGTGCCTTCAGTGGTTAAGGAGTGCAGAACCCTGTTAGGAGGGCACAGAAAAGCACCGCCTTCACGTGTGCACTGCTATGTGTGAGGGCCACTCCTCGACATGGTAGCCATAATGACTGCAGCCTCCACCCTCCCGCCAAACAGGAAAACTCCCCTGCAAGGCTCCAGAAGAGAGAGCAAGATTGGAGAGTAGCTTTGTAAATGGTTTTCTTCCAAGAAAGCCTGCTGCTCATGCGCTATGACTGCCTTTCATAGTTACACATTTGTTTGTAAGATTATCTGCTCATGTCTAAAGAACCAACATATAACTCTGTCCATGCATAGCTGCTTGTCCTAGAGTTTTGTAAGCAACCAGAAATCCATGGCTCCCTGAAATACCTGACTCTTTAGAAGACACCCTGGTTTTCCTCAAGCATGCTCCCTCTTTTGTACACACTAACATATCTCTTGCCTGAGGATAAAACGCCGTCTTTCCGGTTGAATCTCCAACTCCCTCCCCGTGTTCCTGACAAGGTTTCAAATCTGCAGGCATCAAACACAAAACACGTGGACCATTCTCTCTCCAGCTCCCCGACTACCCATCACTTCCAGACACTTGGGTTCATTTTTCTCCGCCTCTGGGTTTTATGAGAACATCTCCCCCCTCTTTGCAAACCATCATTTTGACACAACATTCCGGATTCTTCAGAATTGACTGAGAGCTTAGACACTGCTGAGTTTTGTTATTCTACTCCAACTTTCTTTCTGATTTATGTTAACAGAACTCTTTTTAACCCATACACAGTTTCTTTCTCACAGAACACAAGACCTCTTTTTCTTCCAAGAAAACAAGGTTACCTACACCTTCTTAACTAAATCAATAAACAAACGGATCATCAAGTACCCTTCAGATAAATAGCCCATACCACTTGACTGCCAACACAAGTGGTATCTTTGAACTAAATCTAATAGAGAAGGACTGGAATAACTGATTCCTGTTGGTTTTTTCCCCCTCGAAATGAGATGAAACCTGAGTCTTCAGACAACCTTGCCATTGATTTTTAGTCTTTTATCCTCCATGAAAGAAGCCCCCTTGTTCCAGCTTTAGCAAAATAGCAAACAGCGTTTGCTTCTATTTAAAGCTCCATGCGCTCTCTCTTTTTCCTTTCTTTTGGGTTAGGAGGTTTACGTGATCCTTGGTGTTGTAAGACTGTCAATATGCTGGCCTCTGAACTGGCCTGATCTACTGGACACCTCGTAACCCACTAAGACACAATGGGCTTGGGGAGGCAGGAGTTGCTAGGAAATGCTCATGAGTTCTGCTCGCTCCAGCTCACTGGCACAGGCTGCTGCTGAGCAGAGCAACAAAGCATGGTGTTCAATGGGATTTTAACACGTACACAAGATGTGCCAGGAGATGGGGAAACACTCGATTATTAAAGAACGATGACAGGAGCCTCCTACTAACGAGCTCACAATACATCCAGCCACAACACTTGGAAGAGGACCTCAGAGGAGGTGATGGCTCTGTCATCTGGGCTGGAGTGATCCTGCGAGACTTTTCATCCAAGTCTGCGTTGGCTGGGCTACCCGTTCTCCGAGGCCTTCCTAGGAGCCCGGCTCCTCCCGGGACCCTTGCAAAGCAGTAGCTAATTACTTTCTTGGCCCCGGAGCATGACTCTGAATCGCTCAGATGCCTGCCTTCTTTGCTCCTTCCTCCTGTGTCAGCCATTATTCAGATGGTTTTTGGGCACTTACTGAGGATTCTGATGTTGTGGTGGGTGCTTTCCAAAGAATGAGGCTTCGGTCCTGTAGGTGGGGAGCAGTTGGAGCTTATAAGGGAGACCCTGATAGTGGATATAAGCTTTGGAAAGGTTGTCCGAGTAGCATGGAGGAGGGGGATGGAAAAGAAAAGAAAGGCAGAGGGACTCCAGTGGGGGCAGAGGAGGTCACAGACAGAGGCCACACAATGACAGTGGGAATGACAGGAAGGAGCTAGGCTTTAGACTAGAGATGCCCAGAGGCCAGTTGAGGTGACACTGGAACTTTTCAGTGCAAGAGTGCAAGGGAGGGTCGAGGTATCCAGTGTGGGTTGAGTGGATGCCCGTCACAGAGAGGGACACCAGGAAAAACAACTGGCTTGGCTTTCAAACTCTTAAATGTGAGGCTCCAAGGAGCGCCTTACAGGCAGAAGGAAATGCAAGGCAGCTGATAGGCAGGAAGCAGGACCAGTTTGAGAGTGGCCAGTGGAGAGACAGACGTTTGAAATGAAAGGAAGGCATGAAATAGCAGAGGGACAGCGCAGCAGGAGCAGGGGCCAGGCCAGGCTGCTGGAAAAAGCCCTTGGAGAGTCTCCAGTGCAGTGCAGTCAGAGGTGGTCTATGGCCCAGGGCTGGGCAGAAACTACAGGCCTCAGAAGAGCTGTGGGAGGGGGCGGAGGCAGAGGTGGAGACCTGGGGACAGAGGTGCTGCAAGCTTCCTTGGGCATTTTCAAGGGAGTGGGGCTTTGGAGCCAGGAGCCTGGGAATCCAGAGGCTTTCACTGGACTGGTGCAAAGGTAATTGCAGTACTTGCCCTTACTTTCAATGGCAAAAAAACCCACAATTACTTTTGTATCAGCCTAATACCTCCTGGCCCCTTCTGTTTCTGACACCCAGCTGGGCCCGCCTGCCTCACTATTTAATTCACCCCAGACCCCCTTCTTTTGTATTTTCTCACAATTCACTGATGATCAATTAGTAAAGACTGTCTTTATCACCCAAGGTGCCCCAAATGGAATTGCATCTCAGCCCTTCATGGTCACCTGCTGAGTGGAGCTGACATCACCTGCCACCAGACATGGGCCGTGGCCACCTGATGGCCTCCTCACTCACCCCGTGCTCCACACTCCACACTTCAGCCAGGACCAGCCTTGGCAGATGTCCATTGGATCAAGTCCTCCTCTTGCCTAAAACCCTCTGGCGCTCCCCAGATACCTTCAGATCTAAAGCATGTGCTGGCTTCAGGCCCCATGATGTGCCTGCAGCATTGGTGTCCCCTCTCACTCACCTCCCTACAGCACCTGCTCCAGCCTCTGTCCTGTGTCCCTCAGCCCAGAACAGTCTCCACTAGAGAGTCACATTCCCCCCAGATCAAATGTCTCTGCTCAAATGTCATTTCCCAGCTTCTCTCTGGAAACCCACCTAAACTGCACCCCCTGTATCTTTCTCCTTCTCTTTCCCCTGCATTATTTTACTTTTTTTTTTTTTAAGATGGAGTCTGCTCATTGCAACCTCCACCTCCCAGGTTCAAGTGATTCTCCTGTCTCAGCCTCCCGAGTAGCTGGTATTACAGGAACACAGCACCACTCCCAGCTAATTTTTATGTTTTTTAGTAGAGAAGGGGTTTTACCGTGTTGGCCAGGCTGGTCTCAAACTCCTGACCTCAAGTGATCTGCCTACCTTGGCCTTCCAAAGTTCTGGGACTACAGGTGTGGGCCACCAAGTCCAGCCTCTTCATTATTTTTTCTTCGGAGCATTTATAACTTCCCATAATTATATTTTTTCCATATTTTGATATAACCTATGTACAATAACATTTACTCTGAGTATTGACAAAAATACATGGCACTATAAGCACCAGCACAATAAAGATAGAGAACAATCCCATTATCCTCAAAATGCACTTGCCCCCCTTTGAACTCAGCCCCTTCCCAGTCCTACAACCACTCTCTTTTCTGTTTGCTTTTCTGTCCTTATAGTTTTACTTTTTCCTTAATATCATAGAAATGGAATCATATAGTTTGTGGCATTTTGAGTCCTACCTTCTTTCACTTAGAATAACACATTTGAGAAGCCAGGTGTGGTGGTGCATGCCTGCAGTCCCAGCTACTCAGGAGGCTGAGGTGGGAGTATCACTTGAGCCCAGTAATATGAGCCAGCCTTGGCAACACAGCAAGATTCCCATCTCCTTTAAAAAAGTTTTAATAATACATTTGGAATTCAGGTTGCTGAGTATCAGTAGTCCATTCCTTTTGATTGCTGCATAGTATTCCATTGCATACATATACCACAGTTTGCATATCCATTCTCTACTGAGGGTATTTGGGTTGTTTCTAGTTTTGTGCGAATATGCATAAAACTGCTATACCCCCTTGTGATCGTGTTTTTGTGTACATGTATGTCCTCATTTCTCTTGGGTGGATATCTAGGAATAGGATAGTTGGGTTCTGATGACCTTTTTTCCAGGGCGGTGGTACCATTTGACTTTCCCACCAGCAACAGATGCGAGCTGCAGTTGCTCCGCCTGCTGCTTGTCAGCACTCGATGTTGTCACTTTTTGTTTCAGTGTGTTTGTTTAGCCATTCTGACCGGTGTGTAGTAGCATCTTATCATGGTCCCATCATTAGACATTGATTCCTAAGAGAATGAATATATGAACTGACAGTGGCCAGACCATACATGACAATAGCACTCTGACCCACAGCCTCTGTGGCAACCTACCCAGGCTGGGCAGGACTTGGTCTGTGAGTGCAAACTTCAACTCAGGACCAACCAGAGACAGCCCAACAGACACCCCTAATCAGTTGCATAAGATGTCTCTTCTAAGTGCCTCCAGCTTCCCCATACCAACAGTCTGCGATCCAAGCATGTCTGAAGCCTCCCTCTTTTCTGCTGAAGCCTTCCCACTCCCCTGCCTGCCTTGGAGCTTCTGCCAAACACCAGTGTCGGTGGTTGACTCTTCTGCTATAGCAAGCTCTGCACGCCTCTGCCTGTTCTCATTTAAATGGTGTTCATTTATCTTACAAGTTTAAGTATTCAGTCTTCTTCCATCAGGACAGGGCCTCTGTGTTCCTCGGTATCTCCAGTGCCTAGAAAGGTCCATGACATGCTAGTGGGTGCTCCAAAAATGCTTGTTGACAGACTGTAGGAGACTCCAGCCCTCAGCTTGTTCTTGCCCTTGGCTAATTCCTTTTAAAGTCAGGAAGCTGACTTTTAAAGTCAGGAAGCTGGGCAGGGGGAGGCCTGGCATTCAGGCAGGTCCCTGGGCTCCCAGTCTCTGCTGGGGGTGGGGGCTTAGCTCTGCTTCTTCTCCTGACCTTCGCTGCCTCGTGGTTCCCTGGTTCCCTGCCAGGTCTGAGTGTCCTCCCTCCACTCTGTGGAGAGAAGATCAGAGGGCTTGGAGCCACCATGGGGGCTGTAGGGGAAGGGCCTTCCAGTTCTTTCTAAGGATCCTGTCTACTGTGGAAAAATGTGGAGCTCCAGGGAGAGAAAGCCTACAGCAGGCCCTTTTAGAGGCAGCCAGAATCTTCCCTACTTTTGGAAGCGGACCTGTGAGAAGCAGGGCCTGTTAGACTAAACATTGCACTGTCCCAAATTGCACCAATTTTGGAAACACTTCTCAGGCTGTGCCTCTCTCTGGGAAAAGGGCTTTACAAACCCTTACAGTGAAGCAGTCTCAAGCTGCTCTGAGTGCATCTCAGCTTGAGGGCTTTCAAAGACCCTTGTGGAAGCCAGCCTTCAGACACTGGGCACAAAAGCAGCTTCACTAGACCTGGGCAGACTCAGGGCTCTGCGTTGGCCTTGTGGGGGGGGGGGGTGGGGGTGTTGAATCTCAGGAAGGCTGGTGGGGGTTGGGGATTAGGGCTACAGAGAGTCCCCCAAAGCCCTGGAGATACCCACAAGGGCTGCGCTTTCTATCTAGTAAGTCAAACATTAAAAATAACAGAATACAATGTCCCCTCCATACATGAGGGTATCTTGTCACTCTGGAGTCAGATTTGGTTTTTATTTGTTTAGAACATCTCTAATTCACCCCAGATTAAGTATTTAATGATCTGTCAACAGAGATTTGAAGATGCAACAATGTGATCAACTTCACCCTCTGTTTTTTGGAAGCCAGCTGTGAGGTGCTATTGTTAAAGATGTGTTAAGTAGGTGCTGCTGGGAAAGAGAAAAGAATCCACCCCCCCCCACACACACACACACACTCCTCCATCCCTATAAGATGACTCTGCTCAGGGAGACCAGAGCATTTGTCGGGCAAAGGGACCGCTGCAAAATCGGCTGTGAATCTGAGCTGCTGATTTCCTCACAATGGGTGAGGCAGTGAATCTCCACATTTTGGCAGTCCTGTTTCCCCATCAGTAACTGGTGGGCAACTCACAGGGCTCGGGATCCATAGCTTGGGCAGCATTCAACAAACCAAAGCACTTCTTATTCTTTTTATGCACAGTGATATACTTATTTCAGACACACAAAAAAGACAGGCTGAAGTCAGAACATAATTGGGAAGAATGAAGAAGTTTGAAGCCACCTCACCTACTGCGTAAGATTTTGGCTGTGTTTTGGGAGGCAGAGTTTGTATAAGGTTTGGTTTATTTCTAGTTGATGAGTTTTCTATCAATTCAACATTTTTATTTGGCAACTTTGTGGTAGAATGCACTTCAGGGTTCTATGAGTAAAATAAAGACAGCTAAGTTATTGACAAGGAATGAATTATGAACTGATGGACATTGAATTCCTGGAAGGGACAGGTATTAGGTCAAGGGCTTTCTCATTTCCTCTTTTCATCCACCCAGCAGAGATTGCTTGTAAGGAATCTTTTAATTAATTAATTTATTTTTTGAGACAGAGTCTTGCTCTGTCACCCAGGCTGGAGTGCAGTGGTACAATCTCAGCACACTGCTACATTTGTCTCCTGAGTTCAAGCGATTCTCCTGCCTCAGCCTCCCGAGTAGCTGGGAATATAGGCACTTGCCTCCATACCCAGCTAATTTTTGTATTTTAGTAGAGATGAGGTTTCACTATGTAGGTCAAGATGGTCTCGAACTCCTGACCTCAAATGATCCACTCACCTCAGCCTCTCAGGCATGAGCCATTACCCAGCCAAGGAATCTTAACAGATGAGGAATCAGGTTTATAGAGCTGCAGGGCTCTCTCAGGGTTCCTAAGTGTGTGGCTAGGGTGGCATCTGGTCCCTAGCTGGGAGGGCTTTTGTGGGCAATGAGCTCCTGTGACTTGGGTGGAACCAATGACTTCACTGCAGACTTCAGTGTGTGCATCCTGCCCTTGGGCTGTCCATTACAGGGGAAGAAGCCCTCCCCTCACACAGCTGGGCTGCTGAGCTACACCCACACCCACCGCCACAGGAGAGATGGAGTAAGGCAAAAGGCACGTGCCAGTGAAGGAATCTTTCCCTCTGAGATTTTCCCAGAGCTGTTCAAATGATATTCTGATCCCTGACACTTTCCATCTCCTGCCTCAGTAATGACCAGCAGCCTCCCAGCAGCTCTGCGGCTTCTCCACCACATTTCCCTGATCCAGCAATTTTTCCTTGGTGCATTATTTTCCCCTGATTTTGAAATTCCCCGTGGATGATAATCAGACACTGAGCTCCGCACACTTGGCAAATTTTGAGTTATTAAAAAAAAAAAAAAAAAGTTTGTTCCTGTGACAACTTTTTTTCCTTTCCCCATGAATTCTAACAAATCCGGTTTTCACTTAACTCTGAGCTTTTTCTTGAATTTCATTTCGTAAAGCTGACTCTGCATCCCCAGGCTTTTTTCTGCTCTCACGGGCTTGGAGCTGCTGTGTGGCTATGGCTTTGACAGTACCACATCCTGAGGAAGACTCGCATTATGTCCCTTCTGATTTTCAGTCCTAATAGTCCTAAAGTGTCCTCTGCAATTTAGAACATTGACGGTAAATGGAAGAAGAAAGAAGAAATGAGCCCTGCCTGCACTAGGGCTGCCCAGCCGGGCTCTGTGGATAAGCACTTTAATGTGCTGAGCAATAAAACAACAATAAAACCTTAGGCAGCCATGGAAAACTGGGCACAACAGGCCAGCTCAAAAGTCAATTGATCCCAATTCTGCCCTGGGGTCTATCTTGATAGGAGCCACTCCCTGTTGCTGTGACAAGATGCAGGGAAGATGAAGGTCCCAGATGGGACCTTTAAACTCAGTCCTTCCCACACCCCACCCCTGCAGCCGTCTAAGACATGGCAAGTAGCCAAAAGAGATTTCTTCCTTCTTTCCCTCCTGTCTCACCTCCCAGCACTGGAGGTGGGCATCAGGGAGGCAGTAAAAGAGTGGTGATTAAGAGGTAGCAAGAAGGGGCACAGACCTTGGATTGCCCGCCTGTGTGCTGAAAATTCGCTAGGTGTGGGGAGATGACACAGGTCGGGGGCAGATGACACTTGGAGAAAGGCCCATAATCCTATCAACTCTCGTGAGCTGGAGTATGGAAGGAGAAATCAGAAGCACATTCAAATTGGGGGTGGGGGACGGCACCAGGTCAGATTGGTTCCAGGCAGCTTCCACTCTGACTAGCCTGTGGGACCACAGCACATTTCTTAACCTCTCTGGGCCTCGGTTCCTACCTGTGTACAAGGGAGACTGCATCATTCACTGCTCAGGTTTGTTCTAAGGACGACAGGAAAGATCACATGTGTTTAGCACTGAGCTTGGTAAAGAGTGACTTTTGCTAGGTACTGGCTGCTATTTATTTTTTACTATCATTCATTTTGATGCAGGAGGTTTGAAGGTTACTGTGACAGCAGAGATGGCATCCAGGAGCTCTGCCTTGGGGGTGAGATGGCTGTGTGTCCGCAGACAACAGATTGGGGTCTCCTAGCCTCAATTTTCTCTTCTGCAAAATGGGTATATCCATAATACTCCACAGGACTGCAGCAAAGATAAAATGAGGTGATACTGTGAGTGCTCACAGTGGTCCCAACACATAGCAAAGGCTCTGTAAATATTGGCTCCTAGGGTGGTTCTTTAATGATGCTTACAGGGTCCAAGTCAAGGAACAACCTTAGCATTATAAAGGCAAGTGGATGCGAACACCTGTGATTCCCTGAGGACACACAGTGGGTAAGGAAGAGGCCCTCTTTGCTTGAATTGGTCAGGGAGGTGAGGAAGGCTTTGAAAAGGGACTCTAACTTGTGGCCAGTTAGCTCGGTTGGTTGAAAAGGGAACCTAACATTCACCCCAGGTTCTGAAGGGCCATGGGTGCAGTGCTCAGTGCCGGAACAGGGCAGGGCCAGACGTTGGGGGCACAGGTGGACATTTGGACCAAATGTGTGGAAGAACTTGTTAACATTACATTTAATTTTGTCACAGTTCCCACATACACAGAATGAAACAAAATAAAAATCAAAGAGGACATAGGAAGGTTATACAGACAAATTGAGCTCACACCTATTTTGTCTCTCACAGGGGGTCTACCACACCCACATTCACTTTTATTAATTTATTGAGAATTCTCACAGTGTTTCCTCATGCAAACACAAGCAAATACAAATACATATTATCTTCCTCCTTTTTATGTAAAAATGTAGCATGCATTTTGCACTGTTTCACACATTTTTTTTTCTTTCTTTCCTTAAAATATATCCTGGAGGTCTCTCCATGTGAGATTCTTGATTCTTCCTTAGCAGTGTGGTAGAGTCACTGGGCAAACGTGCCATGATTCCATTATTCTCCATAGATGAATTCTTTAGCTGTTTTCAGTCTTTTGTGACTAAAAACAATGCTTCATTGCCCAACTTTGGCTTGCCACAGACCCATTGCCTTGGCTGTACTTACGTGATTTTGTATGTGTTTGGATGGGGTGGAGATTAGAAAGATTCAGACCCAAAAGTGGGATTGCTGAATCATAAGTTAAACAATATTGTGATTTTAGTAGATGTTGCCAGATTGACTGCACATGGATTGTGCCACTTTGTATTGCCATAAAAAATGCACTTGGGATGGGCATGATGGCTCATGCCTATAATCCCAGCACTTTGGGAGACTGAGGCAAGAGAATTGCTTGAAGCCAGGAGTTCAAGACCAGCCTAGGCACCATACTGAGATCCCCGTCTCTACAAAAAAAGAAAATAGTAGCCAAGTGTGGTACATACCTGTAATCACAGCTACTGGGGAGGATCACTTGAACCCAAGATTTTGAGGCTGCAGTGAGCTATGATTGCACCATTGTACTCCAGCCTGAGCAACAGAGCAAACCCTGTCTAAAAAAAAAAAAAAATGCCCTCAAATGTCCATTTTGCCACAGGTTCCCCAACTGCTTTCAGGGTCTAGGATTTTTCCTTGTCTATCAAGTAAGAAGAGGTTTCT